>NW_028319310.1:15000-107500 GCF_062004578.1 Staurois parvus | reverse complement strand
TAATGGGGGGGGGGGGGGGGGTTAATAGGATATTCTTAGTGGGGGTGTAATAGGATAATGTATAATGAGGGGGGTGTAATAGGATGTTGTATAATGGGGGGAGGGATTAACAGGATATTATATAATGGGGGGTGAAATAGGATAATGTATAATGAGGAAGGGGGGTGTAATAGGATATTATATAATGGGGGGTTAATAGGATTTTGTATATTGGGGGAGGGGGTAATAGGATATTATATAATGGGGTGTGTAATAGGATATTATATAATGGGGGGGGTGTAATAGGATAATGTATAATGAGGGGGGTGTAAAAAGATATTGTGTAATGGGGGGGGGATTAACAGGATATTATATAATGGGGGGTGAAATAGGGAAACGTATAATGAGGGAGGGGGGTTAATTGGATATTGTATAATGGGGGAGAGAGATTAATAGGATATTATATAATGGGGGGGGGGTGTAATAGGATAATGTATAATGAGGGGGGGTTAATAGGATATTGTATATTGGGGGGGTTAATAGGATATTTTATAATGGGGGGGAGGGATTAATAGGATATTATATAATGGGGGGGTGTAATAGGATAATGTATAATGAGGGGGGTTAATAGGATATTTTATATTGGGGGGTGTAATAGAATATTGTATAATAAGGGAGGGGGGGTAATGGGATATTTTGTACTGGGGAAGGGGGGAGCCCTGGCCAATAGTGGGGGCCACACAAATAAATTAGCATTTGTGTAGAATCAATGCCTTCCCAGCTGATTCATTAGCTGTAAAACAAACTGCGGACTTTGTGGAAAGGGACAGGGAGAAGGAGGTGATGGATGACCCCCTGCTCTTCGCTCTTCTTCACTTTGCTGGACGGGCCCGGCATGGGCGATATACCCGCCAAATGAGATCTCTGAACTAATTATAAATCCTGGAGATTGCTTTACAAACAAGGAGAGGAGGAAATTGCTGCCTGTGGCCAAAAATGACTTTTTTGGTCTTTTCCTTGAAATGGGAATAGGCACTTTGGTGACTCTAAACCCTGCCCCGCCTCCCAGCATCAGAGACCCCTTAAAGGGCCAGGAGGCACGGGTGCGAAGGGGTTAAAACCATCAAAGTGATTGTAAAAATCAGACATGAACAAAGCACACCCCTCTATAGTATGTGCTTGTCTCAATCCAGAGCACTAAGTGTCATTTGTGTCTGCTGCTTCATTTCTCTGCTATCTGCATGAATCATTTCTGACACCAAGAGAAAAAATGTGACAGGGGAGGGAGCTCCAGCACATAGCCTGTGATTGACAACCTCAGCTCTGTTCCTGTGTGCTGTGAGAAGGGGGGGGGGTGTCTCTTCCCTCCAATCAGCTCTCTGAGCTCTGCAGGTGTAATTTCAGCTCTCCGCCCCCTTTTTTCTGAACTCTCAGGCAAGCTGTATATAAATTCTGGACTTTGAATGGATGTAGAGAAGAGAAGACTTCAGATAAACAGGTACAACTTATGTAGGAGGATTTGTTCAATCTCTGTGTATCACCCGAGGTCAGTCACTTCACTTAGTATATTAATATGGTTTACAGCCACTTTAACACACATTAAATAAACAATTTACATTAAAGTGGACCTTCCATATCACAAGCCTGCATAGATATATTCACAACCTGTCAAATTTGATTAAAAAAACTGTACTTTTTATCCAGTCCGGTGACTTTGCCTTGGCTGAGATGATGTCATTAATTTGCTGCAGGCAGAAAGAAGTATTTTCTCAGTTTCTTCTCCCCTCATTGATCACTCAGACTGTACATTGTAGCTTTGTAGCAAGCCACAAGGTAGGGGGCTGATCTATGTCAGACATTTGTAAACACAGTCAAGATCTGCTCATGCACCAAGTTTTACATGACTGTGAAATTACAGCCCTTGAAGTAGATGGTGATCCTAAATGATGCCTGCACATAGATGGTGATGTCCCTCTGGAGAGAGAAGCAGATAAAGGCAATTGTAGGGGGGATTCTGTGATCTTTGTGAGATGAAATAAATACCTGGAAGTGTTACAATGACACAACGCTTAACAATAGGAACATTTTATGACAGGTCCACTTAAAGCCAACAATGATTACATATGTCGCTAAAAAATGAACTTTCCTGCTAAAGGTAAATGTCAAAACTGTACCCTCCAATAGGATGTATTGTAGAAACACAAAATTCATTCAGTTAAGTAAACATCTTTTTTTTGGCATTATACTGTATACAGAGAAACAGAAAAGACAGAGAAGAGAGAGAAATGATTTATAATAATAATGATAGATAGATAGATAGATAGATAGATAGATAGATAGATAGATAGATAGATAGATAATAGATAGATAGATAGATAATAGATAGATAGATAGATAGATAGATAGATAGATAGATAGATAGATAGATAATAGATAGATAGATAGATAGATAGATAGATAGATAGATAGATAGATAGATAATAGATAGATAGATAGATAATAGATAGATAGATGATAGATAGATAGATAGATAGATAGATAGATAGATAGATAGATAGATAGATAGATAGATAATAGATAGATAGATAGATAGATAGATAGATAGATAATAGATAATAGATAGATAGATAGATAGATAATAGATAGATAGATAATAGATAGATAATAGATAGATAGATAATAGATAATAGATAGATAGATAGATAGATAGATAGATAGATAGATAATAGATAGATAGATAATAGATAGATAGATAGATAGATAGATAGATAGATAGATAGATAATAGATAGATAGATAGATAGATAGATAGATAGATAATAGATAATAGATAGATAGATAGATAGATAATAGATAGATAGATAATAGATAGATAATAGATAGATAGATAATAGATAATAGATAGATAGATAGATAGATAGATAGATAGATAATAGATAGATAGATAATAGATAGATAGATAGATAGATAGATAGATAGATAGATAGATAGATAATAGATAGATAGATAGATAGATAGATAGATAGATAGATAGATAGATAGATAATAGATAATAGATAGATAGATAGATAATAGATAGATAGATAATAGATAGATAGATAGATAGATAGATAGATAATAGATAGATAGATAGATAGATAGATAGATATAGATAGATAGATAATAGATAGATAATAGATAGATAGATAGATAGATAGATAGATAGATAGATAGATAATAGATAATAGATAGAATGATAATAGATAGATAGATAGATAGATAGATAGATAATAGATAGATAGATAGATAGATAGATAGATAGATAGATAGATAGATAGATAGATAGATAGATAATAGATAGATAGATAATAGATAGATAGATAGATAGATAGATAGATAGATAGATAGATAGATAATAGATAGATAGATAATAGATAGATAGATAGATAGATAGATAGATAGATAATAGATAGATAGATAATAGATAATAGATAGATAATAGATAATAGATAATAGATAATAGATAGATAGATAGATAGATAGATAGATAGATAATAGATAGATAATAGATAGATAGATAGATAGATAGATAGATAGA
The DNA here is from genome assembly GCF_062004578.1 of Staurois parvus. NCBI lineage: Eukaryota > Metazoa > Chordata > Amphibia > Anura > Ranidae > Staurois > Staurois parvus. Next base: position 103,945 of record NW_028319310.1, on the reverse strand, counting down.
TAGATAGATAGATAGATAATAGATAATAGATAGATAATAGATAATAGATAGATAGATAGATAGATAGATAGATAGATAGATAGATAATAGATAGATAGATAGATAGATAATAGATAGATAGATAGATAGATAGATAGATAGATAGATAGATAGATAATAGATAGATAGATAATAGATAGATAATAGATAGATAGATAGATAATAGATAATAGATAGATAATAGATAGATAATAGATAGATAGATAGATAGATAGATAGATAATAGATAATAGATAGATAGATAGATAGATAGATAGATAGATAATAGATAGATAATAGATAGATAATAGATAGATAGAGAGATAGATAGATAGATAGATAATAGATAGATAGATAGATAGATAGATAGATAGATAGATAGATAGATAGATAGATAATAGATAGATAGATAGATAGATAATAGATAGATAGATAGATAGATAGATAGATAGATAGATAATAGATAGATAGATAGATAGATAGATAATAGATAGATAGATAATAGATAGATAGATAGATAGATAGATAGATAGATAGATAGATAGATAGATAGATAATAGATAGATAGACAATAGATAGATAGATAGATAATAGATAGATAGATAGATAATAGATAGATAGATAGATAGATAGATAGATAGATAGATAGATAGATAGATAATAGATAGATAATAGATAGATAGATAGATAGATAGATAGATAGATAGATAGATAGATAATAGATAGATAGATAGGTAATAGATAGATAGATAATAGATAGATAATAGATAGATAGATAGATAGATAGATAGATAATAGATAGATAGATAGATAGATAGATAGATAATAGATAGATAATAGATAGATAATAGATAGATAGATAATAGATAGATAATAGATAGATAGATAGATAGATAGATAGATAGATAATAGATAGATAGATCATCTATTTATCCAGCTAGTCTGTCCGTCCGTCTATCTAGAAGATCGTAAATGGAAAGTTCTAAATATATATATATATACACATTATAGTATCATCTTAGGCAGGGAACCCCCGTTTTCCGTTTATGTTTGATGCGTCACGGGTCGCCCACACCTCTGTCAGCAGAAGCCATTAAAATGTCTGGCGTATGCCAAAGCTCAGCTGATGTCCTCTGCCTTTGTCTGCGCTCACTGAAATCATGCCGCGGTCAGCACGGCAGAAATAGCCAGTACAGTTAATAAAACGATGATGTAAGATTTTCTATAGATGTAAAAAAAGAAAATGGGAAAAAAAAGAAAATCATTTGACTGCTCCTGACTTCTGAATCACACCGCTTGCTCACCGCGGGAATTGCGTTTGACTCCATTCCAATTTTACGTTCTTCTACCTTTCGGCAGAGGGTCAGGACCACATAACGTATTCCAGGCACTAACATAGTCAGTTCAGCCTGATTATACAATAAATAGGCCTCAGCAAAGAAAACACATCAAAATAACAGGCATCCTTTAGGCAGCTGAAGTTATGTGCAGATCTGAACTTTTCCTGTTAAAGATGAATTTGGTTTGGCCCTCTCCATCACACTGGCTCTCTATTGGTCCGTACAGCTTGCCCATTGCATTAACAAACCAATAGAAAGCCTCGGGAGGTGAAAAAAAAATCACCTGGGCTCAGAGCAAGTGGGTTGAATGATGCTGGCCATCAGACTGAGGACATCTACTGGCAAAAAAAAAGTACTGACAGGGAAATCTTTGGATTGAAGATGAGTACTGCAGCAATGGCTGGTTTTATTATTTTATCTTTTATTAATCTATACATTTTTATGTTGTTATATATGTTAATATAATATAATTAATAAAATAAAAATGATAATTTATACAATAAATTTGTATTTATAATATAATTTAGAATACATAATAATAATAATAATATATATATATATAATTATATAGTTATAATATTTGTAACATAATTTAGAATCTGATTCACATAATATAAATATACTAAAATAAAAAATGTCTGCAGTGAAAATCACTGCTTTGCGTGTGTGGAGAGAGAGAGAGGGGGAGAGGGAGGGACAGAAAGAGAGGGGGAGAGGGGGAGAGAGAGAGGGGGGGGGACAGAAAGAGAGGGGGAGAGGGGGAGAGAGAGAGAGAGAGGGTGGGAGAGAGAGGGGGGAGAGAGAGAGGTGGAGGGAGAAAGAGGGGGGGGGGGAGAAAGAGGAGAGAGGGAGAGAAAGAGAGAGGGGGGAAGAGGGAGAGAGAGGGAGAGGGAGAGAAAGAGGAGAGAGAGAGAGGGGGAGAGGGAGGGAGAAAGAGAGGGGAGAGGGGGAGAGAGAGAGAGAGAGAGGGTGGGAGAGAGAGGGGGGAGAGAGAGGTGGAGGGAGAGAGAGGGGGGGAGAGAAAGAGGAGAGAGGGAGAGAAAGGGGAGAGAGGGAGAGAAAGGGGAGAGAGGGGGGAAGAGGGAGAGAGAGGCAGAGGGAGAGAAAGAGGAGAGAGAGAGAGAGGGGGAGAGGGAGGGAGAAAGAGAGAGAGGGAGAGAAAGAGGAGAGGGGGGAGATAGGGAGAGAAAGAGGGAGAGATAGAGAGAGGGGGAGAGGAGAGAGAGGGGGGGGTGGAGAGAGAGGAGGGGGAGAGTGGGGGGGGGGGGGGAAAGAGGAGAGAGGGAGAGACAGAGTGGTGAAGGGAGAGAGAGGGAGAGAAAGAGGTGAGAGAAAGAGAGGGAGGGGGGGGGGAGAGCGAGAGGGGGGAAGAGGAGCGACGGAGAGAGAGGGGGAAGAGAGCAGGGGCAGAGAAAGAGGAGAGGGAGAGGGAGAGAGAAAGGGGGGAGGGAGGGAGAGGGAGAGGGAGAGAAAGGGGAGAGAGAGAGGGAGAGAAAGAGGAGAGAGGGAGAGAGAGGGGGGAGGGGGAGAGGGAGAGAGAGAATGAGTAGAGAGAGGGGGGGGGTGGGAGAAAGAGAGAGAGAGGGGGAGGGAAATAGGAGAGAGGGAGAGAGAGGGAGAGAAAGAGACAGAGATAGAGAGAGGGGGAGAGAGAGCGGGGGGGGGGAGAAAGAGGAGAGGGAGAGGGAGAGGGAGAGAGAGAGGGAGAGGGAGAGAGAGAGGGGGGAGGGAGGGAGGGAGAGGGAGAGAAAGAGGAGAGAGAGGGAGAGAAAGAATGGGGGGGAGAGGGAGAGAAAGAGGAGAGAGAGAGGGGGGAGATGGAGGGAGAAAGAGAGAGAGGGAGAGAAAGAGGAGAGAGGGAGATGGAGAGAAAGAGAGAGGGATAGAGAGAGGGGGGGAGGAGAGAGAGGGGGGAGGAGAGAGGGGGGGGTGGAGAGAGAGGGGGGTGGAGAGAGAGAGAGAAAGAGGAGAGAGGGAGAGACAGAGGGGGGAAGGGAGAGAGAGGGAGAGAAAGAGGAGAGAGAGACAAACAGAGAGGGGGGGAGATAGAGAGAGGGGGGGGAGAGGGGGGAGAGAGAGGGGGAGGGAGAGAAAGAGAGAGAGAGAGCATTACTTTATACGGTATATATATAGAGAGAGAGAATATTACTTGCACTTTTTTTTACTATTTATTACATTTATTATATATATATTTATTTATACTGTGCGTGTATATATATATATATATATATATAAAATACAGTGTATAGAGAGAGAGTATTACTTGGAATTTTTTACTATTTATTACATAATTCCCTCTAGCGTTGTTACATTGTATCTGTTGTTACAAATACAAAGCTATATGTATTTGCTATGCTCCCGCTTTGTGTGTGTGTGTGTATATATTGTATATATATACAGAGAGAGAGGAAGAGTATTACTTTTTTTTACTATTTATTACATTTATTATATATATATTTATTTATACTCTCTCTCTCTCTATATATATATATATACATACACACAGTATATATTTATATATATATTACAGTATATATATATATATATATAGAGAGAGAGGGGGGGGGGGAGTGGGAGAGTATTACATGCAATGTTTTACTATTTATTACATATATTATATAATTCCCTCTAGTGTTCTCTTCACTTGTTACATTGTATCTCTTGTTACGAATACAAAGCCATATGTATTTCCTATGCTCCTTAGCTCCATCTAGCTGCCATCATGTGGTATTTTACTACTGCAAATAATAAAAGCACATTCGTTGAGAAGAGGAAATAGCCTAAAGAACATTTGTTTTTGCCCAGTTCGCACAGAACGAATGTACATGCAGATTCGCTGGACGAACGACTATGTAGATTTTTTTTTATGATTTGACCCCAAAAATGTCCACAAACAGACAAGGCTCATAGTTGAGATTCCCCCAGAAATAAAAGCAGCCTCAGAGAAGGGCTTGAATGAATTTTACCGGCAGACAAGGGACGGCTGTATCTGCTGGATACAAGGTTTTTTCTGTCTTAGCGGGGACGTTTCATCAATCATTTTTTCCCCCTTTACTTGATGTGGACCCCCGCACTGCGATGTCTTATGCTATATTTGCATTACGTCTTTTTGAATATTGGCTGTGAGTAGTAAAGACATGGCAGGTAAAATTGATGACTGCCAGACTTAACCCTCTCCTGGCTTGCTGTGACTCGATCGCTGGCTCTGTGCCGAGCTCGCCTTTCTGTTCCCGTTCTGGAGACGTGAAGAGGACAGAAGCTCTGTAGGATGGAGACCACCCACACTCCGGATTGTCATTAGGAAGGGGGTTATCATCCTCATAAAGCACAACTTCTATTTTCTTCTACAAATCTAGTATTTGCTATATATTATAGTATACTATATTTCATGATATATATGACCCATAATATGGGGTCTATGGTGGTCCTGGAATCCACCACCAACCCCCAGGACTGTGGTATAGGTCAATTATGAAGAACCTTTCATAGACCTCTGTGAGTTCATTCCTATGAATCGTCCTTTCACTATACACGGCTGACATATCCGTTCCATATTTCCCACTCAGACCCCAAATTCCTCCCCTCCGTGATACATGGTGTGGGTGGAGAGTTATTACGACTCATTTATTCCTGCTATAGAAGAAGAGGGCTGACTGTTGAAGAGCCATTCCATCCTAGACATGATCCTTCAGTTCCAGGTGGAGCATGATGGGTTGGGATCTTCTTCCCCACTCCTACCTTTGGAAGTTCCCCCTTTTTTGATGCCCTTTTAACCCCTTCAAGCTTCAGCAGTGGGCTTTAATGGCCGGGAGCCATCACATGGCCGGGAGCGCCATCCCGCTGGGTGATGGTTAGAAGTCGTGGTTGAGAGCTGTGGGTGACTGCTTGGTACGACTAGGTTTAGATGTGTGGTTGGTGGGGTTAAGCTGTGTTTTTGCTCCCCCCCAACCACCTTCCCTAAGCTGAAATGGCAGTGAATGGAGGCAGTGCCGGGACAAGGTCAACTAGTGCCCAGGGTAAGTATGCCAAACGATGCCACCCCCCAAAAAGGAGAACAAATTCAAGCACTATAGAAGGTTATAGGATCACAGCATTGGGGCCCTGCTGTCAGATTGCCACTGTGCGGTGTTTGCCTTCCCCCCCCCCCCGCCATCCATGTTCTCTGCTGGAAGGAGAAGACAGAGGATAGACAAACACTGCACAGGGGCGATCCGGCAGTTTTGATCCAGGACAGCTGCAGTAGCAGGAAGAAGAGCTGGAGGGGAGAGAGAGCACAGCCTGCCCCTCCTCCCGGCTCTCTCCTCCTCTCCAGGTATGGCTTGTCTCCTCCAGCGCTAAACTAACAGGAGTAGTGAAGCTGCTGTCACTACTCCTGTCAGTACATAGGTAGGAACTCTCCACGCGGTGCCCCTCCCCCCACCTCACATGATACCACTGCGCCTAGGGCAGCCGCTCCTCCTGCCCACCGCTTGTCCGGGCCCTGAATGGATGTATGCACATGCCGTGTTCAAGATTCTTTGCGCTTGCAGCAAAAACTATCCAACAGGTTGGTGGGTGGCAGACCCCTTGAACATGACCAGGGGCAGGCTGACAACTCATGGGGCCCCCGGGCAATAGGAAATCATGGGGCCCCTGTATCCTCAAACCACACCCAAAAAAGCCTATGAAAGGTACCAGGCGCATCTCAAAGGGCCCCCTACTGACCCCGGGCCCTCAGGCAGTGCCCAAGTGGCTAAATGGTCAGTCTGCCCCTGAACATGACCCATTCAAGCAAGCACTGTAAACCATAGGCCATGCACACAGTTCAGCAAAAATGGTGGTAAAACAGGAGGTGAGGAGGTGTCACATTACCTTCTCAATCCTTGCAAATCACCTCTGAAAAGCGATCCAAATGCCAATCGTTTTTCAGAGGAGCAGTGGGTTTAGACACAAGCCCAACCTAGCCTAAGTGAGCACACAGCCTCAGGCCCCTTTAGACTGCTTAAAGTGACGCTCCAAGCGCCAATCGTTCTACTCCGGTGACCCCATTGCATGTGGGTGCTGGCATCTGTGTGCTCATCCAGGCCCACTATATAATGTTGGAGTGATGTCACGCTCCTGGCAGCCAATGAGTTCCGATGGAAAACGGCCTCAGCCTAGGCTCCTCCCAGGCCTTTCTACTTTTTGCCCCGTCTACAGGAATTAGTCGCAGAGGTCTGGCCCTGTGTGTAACTCGACATCAGGGGCGGACTGACCATTTGGAAACTCGGGCACTGCCCGAGGGCCCAGGGTCAGTAGAGTGCCCCATGAGATGCCCCTGGTACCTTTTTCATAGGCTTTTTTGAATTTGGGCAAGGACACAGGGGCCCCATGATCCCCTATTGCCCGGGGGCCCCATGAGTTGTCAGTCCTCCCCTGCTCGACATGCAGCTTAACCCTCCTCTTGAAACTTTAGTAACAAAACAGGTTGGGGTGAAACTATTAAGGAAAAAATAAAAAAGCTAAGAAGTACATATTATTATTATACAGGATTTATATGGCGCCAACAGGTTGCCCAGCGCTGTACAATATAAAGGGGACAATACAGCAACAATACAGTTCAATACAAGAGGGATAGGAGGGCCCTGATCCTTGAAGCTTACAATCTAGGAGGGAGGGGCTAGTGGTACAAAAGGTAGTAACTGTGGGGGATGGACTGGTAGGAAGAGTAGAAGATTCCGTTATTAGCTGAGGGCAGGATAGGCTTCCCTGAAGAGAGAGGTTTTCAGAGATCTCCTAAAAGTGAGCAGAGTAGGCAATAGTCTGACAAATTGGGGTAGAGAGTTCCAGAGGATGGGGGAAGCTCTGGAGAAGTCCTGGAGACAAGCATGGGAGGAGGAGACAAGGGAGCTAGGGAGTAGGAGGTCTTGTAAGGAGCGGAGAGTACAGTTTGGGTGATATTTGGAGACAAGATCGGTGATGTAATTTGGGGCGGAGTTATAAATGGCTTAATATGTTATTGTTAGAGTTTTGAATTTTATCCATTGGGCAAGCCAGTGGAGGGATTGGCAGAGAAAGGTGGAGGACACTGAGTGGAGGTCAGTGGAGGGATTGGCAGAGAAAGGTGGAGGACACTGAGTGGAGGTCAGTGGAGGGATTGGCAGAGAGGGATGGAGGACACTGAGTAGAGGCCAGTGGAGGGATTGGCAGAGAGGGATGGAGGACACTGAGTGGAGGTCAGTGGAGGGATTGGCGGAGAGGGATGGAGGACACTGAGTGGAGGCCAGTGGATGGATTGGCAGGGAAGGGTGGAGGACACTGAGTGGAGGTCAGTGGAGGGATTGGCAGATAGGGGTGGAGGAGACTGAGTGGAGGCCAGTGGAGGGATTGGCAGGGAGGGGTGGAGGACACTGAGTGGAGGCCGGTGGAGGGATTGGCAGAGAGAGGTGGCAGATACAGAACGGTTAGTAAGGTGGATGAGTCTGGCAGCAGCATTCATGATAGACTGAAGAGGGGATAGCCTGCGATGAGGTCGGCCAATGAGAAGGGAGTTACAATAGTCAAGGCGAGATATAACAAGGGAGTGAATAAGTTGCTTAGTGGTTTCCGAGGTTAGGAACGGGCGTATCTTGGAGATGTTGTGGTGGTGAAGTCTACAAGATTTGGACAGCAATTGGATTTGGGGGTGAAAGGACAGATGAGAGTCTAGAATAACACCTAGTACCCTGGCATGGGGGGAGGGACTGATGATTGTGTTATTGATCTTGATGGAGAAGTCAGGGGAGGGGGCACGGGCTGGGGGGAATACTAAGAGCTCAGTTTTGGAAAGATTGAGTTTGAGGAAGTGGAGTGACATCCATGCCGATATGTCACTTACAGTTGTGGCCAAAATTATTCAACCCCCAATGCTGTAAAGGGGTTTAGGGACTATAGTGTACATTTGGAATTGTATTCAGAATCAAATCCTACAAGGACGTTGTAACTACCCAAATGCAACTAAAATGACATCAATTGTTTATGTAATACAGTAGTAAATGGTTCTTATGTGGTTTCTTCATTGCCACAATTATTCAACCCCTTAAAGACTACCACTCTGAAGAACAGAGGTTCATACAGGTGCTTTCCATCAGGTATTGAAAACACCTGTGGATGTCACCGAGCAGCAATCAAGCATAATAAGCACCAATTAGGCAGCTTTAAAATGACTGTGATACTCAGCTCCTTCTAGACATTTACTGGTGTGGTTACAAACATGGTGAAGGCAAGAGAATGGTCCAGGAAGACAAGAGAAGAGGTGATTTCTCTTCACAGGAAGGGCAATGGCTATAAGAAGATTGCAAAGATGTTAAACATACCAAGAGACACCTTAGGAAGCATCATTCGCAAATTCAAGGCAAAGGGCACTGTTGAAACGCTACCTGGTCGTGGCAGAAAGAAGATGCTGACTTCGACTGCTGTGCGCTACCTGAAGCGTAGAGTGGAGAGAAGTCCCCGTGTGACTGCTGAGGAACTGAGAAAAGATTTGTCAGATGTGGGTACAGAAGTTTCAGCCCAGACAATAAGACGCACACTGCGTAATGAAGGCCTCCGTGCCAGAACTCCCAGGCGTACCCCCTTGCTGTCTCCAAAGAATAAGAAGAGTCGACTGCAGTATGCCAAAAGCCATGTGGACAAACCACAAAAGTTGTGGGATAGTGTTCTGTGGACTGATGAAACAAAATTAGAACTGTTTGGGCCCATGGATCAACGCTATGTTTGGAGGAGGAAGAACAAGGCCTATGATGAAAAGAACACCTTGCCTACTGTGAAGCATGGTGGAGGGTCAATCATGCTTTGGGGCTGTTTTGCTTCTGCAGGTACAGGGAAGCTTCAGCGTGTGCAAGGTACCATGAATTCTCTTCAGTACCAGGAGATATTGGATGGAAACGTGATGCAGTCCGTCACACACCTGAGGCTTGGGAGACGTTGGACCTTTCAACAGGACAATGATCCCAAGCATACCTCCAAGTCCACTAGAGCATGGTTGCAGAGGAAAGGCTGGAACATTTTGGAGTGGCCATCGCAGTCACCAGACTTAAATCCGATTGAGAACCTCTGGTGGGACTTAAAGAAAGCAGTTGCAGTGCGCAAGCCTAAGAATGTGACTGAACTGGAGGCCTTTGCCCATGAAGAATGGGCGAAGATACCCGTAGATCGCTGCAAGACACTTGTGTCAAGCTATGCTTCACGTTTAAAAGCTGTTATAACTGTAAAAGGATGCTGTACTAAGTACTAAGATTGAATGTCACTTGGGGGTTGAATAAAACTGATAATGCTGTGAGCACAGAAAAGACATTTGTGGTTATTTCATTATAACTGTTATGTTATATTTGTCTGACCTACAAGTGCCTCTTTAATGTAAATGTAAGCAAGATGACTGAATGATCAAAAGCAATGTCAAACTGGCCAAAACACTCAATTTCAGTGGGGGTTGAATAATTTTGGCCACAACTGTAGTAGGTTAGTAATGCGAGAGGAGACTGAAGGGGTGAGGTGAGGGGTAGAAAGATAGATTTGTGTGTCATCAGCATAGAGATGGTACTTAAAGCAGTGGGAGTTTATCAAGTGACCAAGGGAGGAGGTGTAGATGGAGAAGAGAAGGGGTCCAAGGACAGAACTTTGAGGGACCTCTACAGTAAGAGGGAGTGAAGAGGAGGAGGCAGCAGCGTTATAGGTAACGCTGAAGGAGCACTGCGATATGTAGGAGAAGAACCAGGAGAGAGCAGAGTCTCTGAGGCCAAGAGAGTGGAGTTTTCTGAGGAGGAGGGGATGGTCAACAGTATCAAAAGCCACAGAGAGGTCAAGTAGTAAGAGTATGGAGTAGTGGCCATTGGCTGGGATGAGTACGGAGTAGTGGCCATTGGTTGGGATGAGTATGGAGTAGTGGCCATTGGTTGGGATGAGTACGAAGTAGTGGCCATTGGTTGGGATGAGTACGGAGTATTGGCCATTGCTTTTACCTGTTAGTAGATCATTAGTGAGTCTTAGTAGGGCAGTTTCAGTGGAGTGTAGTGAGCGAAAGCCAGACTGTAAAGGGTCAAGAAGGTTGTTGTCGGTGAGGTGGGAGCTCAGGCGATTGTAGACTAAGTGTTCTAGGAGTTTAGAGGTAAATGGCAGCAGGGAGATGGGTCTTAAGTTGTTCAGGTTGGTGGGGTCCAGTGAGGGCTTTTTGAGTATGGGAGTGATGTGTACATATAATCAATATATGAATCATACAGAAAACACAATGAATAATTAAGCTGCAGATGGCAGTAAGTTCACACTCACCAATGATGCTGCCTTTAGGGGTTGCAAAGGGATGCAAGTTTTAGTCCACAACATGTGCTCCAATGGCTGGTTTCTTCTCTCAGTTTCTAAGATGGAGTCTGAGCTCCCAAGATGCATATCTTTTCCTTTTTTGTAAAATGATGGGAATTTTTTTTTAACTCTATCTAAACAGTTCCTAGCTTCTGTAAAACAGTACATTTATTACTAGTGCCATCTAGTGGCCAATTGTAATAATGTTGGCAGGCCAACTTAATTAATTTTCCTGCTGGAGGCAGAACATATCCTCTGTGGCTAGTAGAACACCCACAGCCCACCTTCCAGGTGGTCCCACCCAGATCACACCCACTTTCAGCATTTTCCTGCTCAGATCTTGCCCACTTTCTGGGTGGTTCTGCTCACATCATGCCCACTTTCTGGGTGGTCTTGTCTAGATCACACCCACCTTCTGTGTGGCCTCATCCCTAATTATGTGGGGACCTCCCATTTGTCCTCCGTTAATAACATTGTTTGAGTTACTGGACATGCTCAGTAGCTCAAATAAGGGAAATGCTGTGATCCCAGGACACATATTCATTAGGACAGAGCACTAGGGGACCGACGAAACTGTGAACTGAGGACACAATCCAAAACACAGATCCATCAGGACAAAGCACCTAGATGGGGGACCGGTGAAGCTGTGATCTCGGGACACAACCCGGGACACAGCCTCATCAGAAAAGAGCACCTAGATGTGGGATTGTTGAAGCTGTGATCTCAAGACACAACTCAGGACCCAGCTTCATCAGGACAGAGCACCTAGATGTGGGACCAATGAAGCTGTGATCGTCGGACACAACTTGGGACACAGCTTCATCAGGACAGAGCACCTAGATGTGGGACCATTGAAGATGTGATCCCAGGACACAGTGTCTTCAGGACAGAACACCTAGATCTGGGGCAAATGAAGCTGTGATCCCAGGACACAACCTGGGACACAGCTTCATCAGGAAGAGCACCTACATGTGGGGCCAATGAACTTGTGATCTCCGGACACAGCTTGGGACACAGCTTCATCAGGACAGATCATCTAGATGTGGGACCAGTGAAGCTGTGATCTCAGGACCCAACCCAGGACAAAGCTTCATCGGGACAGAACACCTATATGTGGGACCATTGAAACTGTGATCCTAGGACACAACCCAGGACACAGCTTCTTCAGGACAGAACACCTAGGTCTGGGGCAAATGACGCTGTGATCCCAGGACACAACCTGGGACACAGCTTCATCAGGAGAGAGCACCTAGGTGTAGGACCAATGAAGCTGTGATATCAGGACACAACCCAGGACACAGCTTCATCAGGACAGAACACCTAGATGTGGGACCATTGAAACTGTGATCCTAGGACACAACCCAGGACACAGTGTCTTCAGGACAGAACACCTAGATCTGGGGAAATGAAGCTGTGACCCCAGGACACAACCTAGACAAAGCTTCATCAGGACAGAGCACCCTTCATGTGGGACCAATGAAGTTATGATCTCCGGACACAGCTTGGGACACAGCTTCAACAGGACAGATCACCTAGATGTGGGACCAGTGAAGCTGTGATCTCAGGACACAACCCAGGACTTAGCTTCATCAGGACAGAACACCTAGATCTGGGACAAATGAAGCTGTGATCCCATGACACAACTTGGGACACAGCTTCATCAGGAGAGAGCACCTAGATGTGGGACCAATGAAGCTGCGATATTAGGACACAACCCAGGACATGGCTTTATCAGGACAGAACACCTATATGTGGGACCATTGAGTCTGTGATCCCAGGACACAACCTGGTACACAGCTTCATCAGGAGAGAGCACCTAGATGTGGGACCATTGAAGCGGTGACCCCAGGACTCAACCTAGACAAAGCTTCATCAGGACAGAGCACCTACATGTGGGTCCAATGAAGTTATGATCTCCGGACACAGCGTCATTAGGACAGAGCACCTAGATGTGCGACCAATGAAGTTGTGATCTCAGGACACAACCCGGGACACACCTTCATCAGGACAGAGCACCTAGATGTGGGACCATTGAAGCTGTTATCCCAGGACACAACCCAGGACATAGCTTCATCAGGAAAGAGCACCTAGATGTGGGACCAATGAAGCTGTGATCTATATGGGCAGCACAAATAGTTAGCACTTCCACCTGGCAGTACTCGGGTCGTTAGTTTGAATCCCAACCATGGCAGCACCTGCCTGGAGTTTGCATGTTCTCACTGTGCCTGCATGGGTTGCTTCCGGGTACTCCGGTTTCCTCCCACACTCCAAAAGACATGCTGGTAGGTTATTTAGCTCCTCTCTAAATTGTCCCTAGTATGTGTATGTATGAATGTGAGTTAGGGACCTTAGATTGTACACCTCTGGAGGGTTAGGGACCTTAGATTGTACACCCCTTGAGGGTTAGGGACCTTAGATTGTACGCCCCTTGAGGGTTAGGGCCCTTAGATTTTACGCCCCTTGAGGGTTAGGGACCTTAGATTGTAAGCCCCTTGAGGGTTAGGGACCTTAGATTGTACGCCCCTTGAGGGTTAGGGACCTTAGATTGTACGCCCCTTGAGGGTTAGGGCCCTTAGATTGTACGCCCCTTGAGGGTTAGGGACCTTAGATTGTAAGCCCCTTGAGGGTTAGGGCCCTTAGATTGTACGCCCCTTGAGGGTTAGGGACCTTAGATTGTACGCCCCTTGAGGGTTAGGGACCTTAGATTGTACACCCCTTGAGGGTTAGGGACTGATGTGAATGTACAATATATACTGTATATAAAGTGTTGCGTAAATTGACTGCGCTATATAAGCACCTGTAATAAATAAAATAATTATATATCGATGCAATGCACATGTGCGACAGTTGGGCATTAAAGACTACTTTTCTTGCCACTGCATGAGTTACTGGTTGGCAAGAGGTTGAGACAGGAGGACTGGAAAAAAAACACCCTTTATGTGCTGCATGAAAAACACACCTATGTTATACCCATGCGTCCTCCGGAGGTGAAAATCAATATTTAATTAACCGATATTTAATATTTGATGAATGATCGAATACACAAACAGTTCATGAATGGTGCACCCTCTAATGGTGAAAACACACATTGCATATTCTGTGAATGAATGAGCAACTATTAAAGATGTGTAGTGGAAATTCCCTGAATGTGTGACTTGTACCCTCTAGTGGTGAAAACATATAATGCATAGTCTCTGCAGTAGACCGGAGTTTCTCAACTTTTTTTCAGTTGTGGCACCCTTTAAAAGTAAGCAGAATCTCAAGGTACCCTGGTCTAAAATTTCAACACAGAGTCAGAGACCCCCCCCATCATCTCAGAGTCCCCCTTATACATGATAGCACCCCCATCGGATTACTTCCATAACAGAGTACCCCCATTGCACCAGTGTCTCCCCATCACATCAGATTTCCCCATCTCCTCCCTGGATCACAGAGTCCTCTCATTTATCTCTGACCCAGGGCAAACTGGGTCTTGTGGTCGCAGCACCCCAAGGGAACCCAAAGGATACCCTGGTTGAGAAACACTGCCGTAGACCCTATAAACATATCCGTTATAAAATCTGAAGCCATTAAAAATTCAAGTTTTTGCAAACCTCTGACATGAAATATGAACAAAGCATACCCCTCTACAGTGTGCGCTTGTCTCAATTCAGAGCACTAAGTGTAATTTCTGTCTGCTGCCTTGTTCCTCTGCTGTCAGCATGATAACCTCTGAACATATGAACAAAGCATACCCCTCTACAGTGTGCGCTTGTCTCAGTTCAGAGCACTAAATGTAATTTCTGTCTGCTGCCTTGTTCCTCTGCTGTCAGCATGATAACCTCTGAACATATGAACAAAGCATACCCCTCTACAGTGTGCGCTTGTCTCAGTTCAGAGCACTAAATGTAATTTCTGTCTGCTGCCTTGTTCCTCTGCTGTCAGCATGATAACCTCTGAACATATGAACAAAGCATACCCCTCTACAGTGTGCGCTTGTCTCAATTCAGAGCACTAAGTGTAATTTCTGTCTGCTGCCTTGTTCCTCTGCTGTCAGCATGAATTACTTCTGATACGTTTTCCTGACACCCAGAGAAAAATGGTGACAGGGGAGGGAGCTCCAGCAGATTGACAGCCTCAACTCTGTTGCTGTGAGCTGTGTGGAGGGGGGCGTGTTTCTTCCCTCCAATCAGCTCTCAGAGCTCTTCTCATTGACTGCATCTTCAGCTCCCTGTCCCCCTACTTTCTGAAACCTCAGACAAGCTGTAATAATTCTGAACCTTGCTGTCAAAACTAGGCTGGCTATGAAAGAAAGTAGTCAAACCTGGTAGGCCACGATAGCTAACGGCACTGAATGTGTTTGTATTAAAAAAAGGTATAATTATTATAAAACATGCGAATAAAGCACGCATAAGTCATACCGTGCAACCATGAAATATCAAGTGGTCCTAACTAAATCCAAATGGGACAGCCCTGCAACCTCCAATCTGAAAATGGTTCTGAAAACCGTACGCAATGCACAATTCTTGGAGCGAAGCAGCCATATGAGATTCCAACGTGTTTCGGTTGTTTAGGCCTTCATCGTGGCTCTGTGTAGTCCCCTACACTATACAGATCAAACTACTAAAACTGCTTGTTGTCCTTTGCAGCTGAGCCGTCAGAAGTAGGGAGCGCCAAGTACAGGTAATGACTGCGTTTTAGGCATTCTGCCATTTTATTTACTGATCTAAATGCAGCTTGATGTTTTTAATGGACGCATAAACTAGTGCTGCATATAGATCAGTAAAAAAAAGGCAAAAAAACCCCCACAAAAATCTGCATTGATGGTCAACATGCATATATGTGTATACGCACAAATACGCATGTACACCACAATCCTTGAGATACTTTTTAGGCGCGTGTACACGTACGCTCATGTACTGTACAGTACATCCTTGCGTTTTTATGTAGGAACTTTCTGCCAGGAAGACCTGATGTTCATACATCAGTCCTGTGTGCAAGAACCCTAAAAGCACAAGCAAAAACAATGGTGCAATAGGGAGAGCCAATAGTGTAGTATAGCCATTCCTAACCAGCGCTCTTCAGAAGCCTAGGGATCCTCCAGAGGTCACTAGGGGTTCCCTGTGCTGTGGTTAATTGATGTCCTGACTGGTGGTGCCTTCATAGTTCCAGGGTCAATGCCACTTGGCAGAGCCAGGGGTATGATTGCAAGGATGGGTTTCTGTCCACTACTTTTAAAGGGAGATTCTTACCACCAGATTAAAGGATATTTTCCTAATGAACCCCATGGACTAATCTTATTAGGGGTTCCCTGAGATTGGAAAATTATATCAAGAGTTCCTCTTTGGTAAAAGAGTTGAGAAATGCTAGTTCCATGGAACCCTAAGGTTTCTCCAGAGGTTGCTAGGAGTTCCTTGAGCTGTGGCTAACTGACTTCCCATCTGATGGTGCCTTTACAGTTCCAGGGCCAACGCCACTTAGAAGAGCCAGGGGTATGATTGCAAGGATGTCCTTCCTGCCACCACTGTTCAGGGGAGATTCTTACCACCACCAAAGTAAGGGGTATTTTCCCAATGAACCCCATGGACTAATCTTACTAGGGGTTCCCTGAGATTGGAAAATTATATCAAGGGTTCCTCTTGGGGTAAAAATGTAGAGAAATGCTGGTGTAGTAGGCTAAAATTAATTAATTGTAGTAAATTTCCATAAAATGCACTCACAACTTGTAGCAAAAAAAAAGTTGGGAAATGCTGGTTCCATGGAGCCCTAGGGATCCTCCAGAGCTTGCTAGGAGTTCCTTGAACTTTGGCTAACCGACCTCCCATCTGATGGTGCCTTCAAAGTTCCAGGGCCAACTCCACTTGGCAGAGCCAGAGGTATGATTGCAAGGATGGCATTCTGGCCACCACTTTTAAGGGGAGATTCTTACCACCACCAGGGTAAGGGTGTCAGGAAAGGACTCACAGCTGGTGGTGCTGGGGCTCATCCGCCGTGTGGGCTGCAGTACTTGTCAACGGGTGCTTTCAGCAGCCAGGATCTCACCCCTGCAATCAAGCCATCAACTGAGGCTGATTGTAGGAGGTGTATTTAAGCAGTACCAGGCCTGCAATCAGTGCCTTGGGGTTTTCCCATGAGCCCCTGTATCTGCATCCTGTTGTCTACCTGCCTGATTCCCCTGCTTGACTCTGACTCTGATAGAATTCCGCCTGCACAGACCTCGGCTATTCCTGCCCATTCTCCTGCCTGCTCCTTTTGTACATTATCCGCCCAATTGATCCTGACCCGGCCTGCCTGACCATTCTACTTCTCCAGCTCTGTCTACGCCTGTGTTCCTGAGCATCTAGTTATTAGTTTAAGCTTTGGTTTTTGGTTGCACGGTGCGTTTCTGTGTATTGGTGTAAGCTCTTAATAAATTATTTTACTACATCATTCCTGCAGTCTGCTATTCCCTGTGTCAGTCCACACATCTCTGGTCATATCCGGATCCTTGACAAACGGAGTATTTTACCAATGAACCCCATGGACTAATCCTACTAGGGGTTCCCTGAGATTGGAAAATTATATCAAGGGTTCATCTTGGGTAAAAAGGTTGAGAAATTCTAGTTCCATGGAACCCTAAAGTTCCTCCAGAGGTTGCTAGGAATTCCTTGAGCTGTGGTTAACTGACATCCTGACTGATGGTGCCTTCATAGTTCCAGGTCCAATACCACTTGGCAGAGTAAGGGGTATGATTGCAAGGATGGCATTCTGGCCACCACTTTTAAGGGGACATTCTTACCACCATCAGAGTAAGGGGTATTTTCCCAATGAACCCCATTAATCATACTAGGGGGTTCCCTGAAACCGGAAAATTATTCCAAGGGTTCCTCTTAGGTAAAAAGGTTGAGAAATATTGGTTCTGTGGAACCCTAGGGTTCCTCCAGAGGTAGCAAGGTATTCCTTGAGCTGTGGTTAACTGACCTCCCATCCGATGGTGCCTTCGTAGTTTCAGGGCCAATGCCACTTGGCAATGCCAGTGGTATGTTTGCAAGGATGTCATTCTGGCCATCACTGTAAGAGGGACATTCTTCCCTCTTACTACCACCAGAGTAAAGAGTATTTTCCCAATTAACCCCATTGAATAATCTTACTAAGGGTTCCCTGAGACCTGAAACGTATTTCAAGGGTTCCTCTGGGGTATTAAGGTGGACAAATGCTGGTATAGTAGGTTAAAATTAATTAATTGTAGTAAATCTCCATAAAATGCACTCACAACTTGTAGCATAAAAAAAAGTTGAGGAATGCTGGTTCCATGGAACCCTAGGGTTCCTGCAGAGGTTGCTAGGAGTTCCTTGAGCTGTGACTAACTGATTTCCCATCTGATGGTGCCTTCATAGTTCTATGGTCAACGCCACTTGGCAGAGCCAGCGGTATGATTGCAAGGATGTCCTTCTGGCCACCACTGTTCAGGGGAGATTCTTACCACCACCAGAGTAAGGGGTATTTTCCTAATGAACCCCATGGACTAATCTTACTAGGGGTTCCCTGAGAAAATTATTTCAAGGGTTCCTGTTGGATAAAAAGGTTGAGAAATGCCAGTTCTGTGGAACCCTAGGGTTCCTTCAGAGATTGTTAGGGCTTCCTTGAGCTGTGGCTAAAATACCTCCCTTCCGATGGTGCCTTAATAGTTCCAGGTCCAATGCTACTCGTATGTTTGCAAGGGTGTCATTTTGGCCATCACTGTAAGGGGGCATTCTCCCCACTTACCACCACCAATGTAGGCTATATTTTCACAATGAACCCCAATGGACTAATCTTACTGGGGGGGTCCCTGGGACCCAAAAATTATTCCAAGGGTTGCTCTTGGGTAAAAAGGTTGAGAAATGCTGGTGTAGTAGGTTAAAATGAATGAGGTTTAGTAAATCCCCATAAAATGTACTCACAACTCGCAGCAATGTGTGGAGCAGAAGAGTGGTGTGCAGCGTGACCGGTCCCGTACAGAAGTCTCCCAGTCCTATCCCAGGGAATGATGATTCTCTTCAAGCATAGAAAGGAAACACCCTGCCTTGAGGATGTCAGCTCCGGTTCCGTTCCAGCAGAGTCCCGCTCTCAGGGATGACATCAATCGCAGTATGCAAGTAGGAACGCATTTCAGAGAAATCCTCTCCTTCCTTCGTCAGCCTGCCTAAGGGACTACCTATGATGCTTAAACACCGATCCGCCATAACATTCTGACCACTGATGACGGGTTACGTGAATAACATTGATTATCGTGTGACAATGGCATCTGAGAGTGGGTGGGATATATGAGGCAGCAATTGAACATGTTGTCCCTGAAGTTGTGGTGTTGAAAGCAGAAAAAGCAGGCAAGCTTAAGGATTTGAGGGACGTTGAGAAAGGTCATATTGTATTGTCCAGAGGACTGGGCCAGAGCAACTTCAAAATTGCAGCTCTTGTGAGATGTTCCTAGTCTTCAGTGGTCAGGGCTGACCAAAAGTGGTCCAAGGAAGGAGAACTGGTGAACCGACAACAGGGTCATGGGTGGTCAAGGCTCATTGATGCACCTGGGGAATGAAGGCTGTCCTGTGTAGTCTGATCCAATAGAAGCTACTGTAGGTCAAATTGCTGACAAAGTGGATGCTAATTCTGATAAAAAGGTGTCGGAACACACAGGGCATTGCAGTTTGTTGTCTATGTAGCCACAGACTGGTCAGGGTGTCCTTGCTGACCCATGTCCACAGCCAAAAGCACCTAAATGAGCATCGGAACTGGAACACAGAGCAATGGAAGAAGGTGGCCTGGTCTGATGAATTCAGGAATGGTTTGAGGAACTCAAGGAGTTTGAAGTGTTGACTTGACCTCCAAATTCTCCAGATCTCAATCCAAACAGGCATCTGTGGGATGTGCTAGAAAAACATGGAGGCCTCACCTTGCAACTTACAGGACTTAAAGGATCTGCTACTGACTGTTTGGTGTCAGATACCACAGAGGTAAAAGACTTTACAAAATGTAGCGCTTAATATCTGATATCAACATATAGATAAAAGAGAATCCTCAAAAGAAAAAAAATCCTTAAAGCGATGGTAAGGTTCTCCAGATATCACATTTCGAGAAAAGGTGATAGATGTCACAAAAAGAAAAGGTCCTCCACCGACACCATGCACAGCCTCTTACCAGAAGGCAAGACCACACAGCATTTGAAATCAATCACATGGAACAGCAGGGCCAGAAAGCTTTGCCACCTGGAGGCACCTCCACAGCTTGCACCACAAAGGTTGTACTTCAAAGTAGTAGTCTTGCAAACACGAAAAAGAGAGTATGGAACCATGGGCTGCCTCACCAAAAGAAAACTCTTATCAAGTACACCCAGTAGGCCAACCTGTGGAATCCTGGGAGCTTGCAAACTGAGATGAGTTGCCAACATATCAAACAATTCAGCCCGAAAAAAGAGTAATCCCACGCTGGTCTGGTGGCTCAGGCAGAGGCTTCAATCTTGCAGCCACCATGTAATTGCCAGCTGCAGTGCTTCAAGTTTCCCGCACAGGGCATTGCAGTTCGTTGTCTATGGGTCTACGTAGTCACAGACTGATCAGGGTGTACTTTCTGACCCATGTCCACGGCCAAAAACACCTACAATGGGCACATGAGCATCGGAACTGGAACATGGAGCAATGGAGGAAGGTGGCCTGGTCTGATGAATTCAGTAACAGTTTGAGGAACTCAAGGAGTTTGAGGTGTTGACTTGACCTCCAAATTCTCCAGATCTCAATCCAAACGAGCATCTGTGGGATGTGCTAGAAAAACAAGTCCGATCTATGAAGTCCTCACCTTGCAACTTACAGGACTTAAAGGATCTGCTACTGATTGGTGCCACAAGGTACCATCAGAGGTCTAGTGGAGTCCATTGTACCGTGTCTTGGGCACTTGGAACAGCAGCTCAATAAACAACCAGTCCCAGGATCTATGAAGATGTGCCACCAGAGGACAGCTTCTGTTCTTGGACGTAGCGTTGCTTACGCCATACTGTAGGACGGTTCCAGCCACCTGCATTGGATCTATGCTTCCATGTCACGTTGAGGAAGCCTTCCCTGCACTTTCCCTTCTCATCTGGAACTTCTCCCTATGCTCATTGCTGTCCCTCACAAGTGGGTTCCCGTCTCTGTCCAATAATTGCCAAAAGATGTGCCAAAGTGATGTGGGTTCCCCTATTTAAACTTTTCCCTCATTCAAAATGGCGGTCAAATCTCTCGAGAGTTCTGCGTCCAATCAGACAACTTTTCTTCTCAAGGCTCTGTACGGGATCTCTAAGGGACCAATTCCCTCGTGGTCTACGCAAGGCACAAGTCCACCCGCAGGTGAAAAGATTAATTGCACCGGCTTACAGGGACAACTTGCCTAAAAGGGCAAAGGGTGGTCTCAGTACCACATCAGTAACGCACCTCCTGTATTAGAGCGCCCCCACTCTGGATGAAGCCAGTAACACACCTCCTGTATTAGAGCGCCCCACTCTGGATGAAGCCAGTAACACACCTCCTGTATTAGAGCGCCCCACTCTGGATGAAGCCAGTAACACCCCTCCTGTATTAGAGCTCCCCCGCTCTGTATGAAGCCAGTAACACACCTCTTGTATTAGAGCGCCCCCACTCTGGAGGAAGCCAGTAACACCCCTCCTGTATTAGAGCGCCACCACTCTGGATGAAGCCGGTAACACCCCTCCTGTATTAGAGCTCCCCCGCTCTGTATGAAGCCAGTAACGCCCCTCCTGTATTAGAGCGCCCCCACTCTGGATGAAGCCGGTAACACACCTCCTGTATTAGAGTGCCCCCACTCTGGATGAAGCCGGTAACACCCCTCCTGTATTAGAGCGCCCCACTCTGGATGAAGCCGGTAACACACCTCCTGTATTAGAGTGCCCCCACTCTGGATGAAGCCGGTAACACCCCTCCTGTATTAGAGCGCCCCCACTCTGGATGAAGCCGGTAACACCCCTCCTGTATTAGAGCGCCCCCACTCTGGATGAAGCCGGTAACACCCCTCCTGTATTAGAGCGCCCCCGCTCTGGATGAAGCCAGTAACACACCTCCTGTATTAGAGCGCCCCCGGTCTGGATGAAGCCAGTAACACCCCTCCTGTATTAGAGCGCCCCACTCTGGATGAAGCCGGTAACGCACCTCCTGTATTAGAGTGCCCCCACTCTGGATGAAGCCAGTAACACCCCTCCTGTATTAGAGCGCCCCCACTCTGCATGAAGCCAGTAACACCCCTCCTGTATTAGAGCGCCCCCACTCTGGATGAAGCCAGTAACACCTCCTGTATTAGAGCGCCCCCACTCTGGATGAAGCCAGTAACACCCCTCCTGTATTAGAGCGCCCCCACTCTGGATGAAGCCGGTAACACCCCTCCTGTATTAGAGCGCCCCCGCTCTGGATGAAGCAAGTAACACCCCTCCTGTATTAGAGCGCCCCCACTCTGGATGAAGCCAGTAACACCCCTCCTGTATTAGAGCGCCCCCACTCTGGATGAAGCCAGTAACACGCCTCCTGTATTAGAGCGCCCCCACTCTGGATGAAGCCGGTAACACGCCTCCTGTATTAGAGCGCCCCCACTCTGGATGAAGCCAGTAACACTCCTCCTGTATTGGAGCGCCCCACTCTGAATGAAGCCGGTAACACCCCTCCTGTATTAGAGCGCCCCCACTCTGGATGAAGCCAGTAACACCCCTCCTGTATTAGAGCGCCCCCACTCTGGATGAAGCCGGTAACACCCCTCCTGTATTAGAGCACCCCCGCTCTGGATGAAGCCAGTAACACCCCTCCTGTATTAGAGCGCCCCCACTCTGGATGAAGCCAGTAACACCCCTCCTGTATTAGAGCGCCCCCACTCTGGATGAAGCAAGTAACACGCTTCCTGTATTAGAGCGCCCCACTCTGGATGAAGCCAGTAAGACCCCTCCTGTATTAGAGCGCCCCCACTCAGGATGAAGCCAGTAACACACCTCCTGTATTAGAGTGCCCCCACTCTGGATGAAGCCAGTAACACCCCTCCTGTATTAGAGCGCCCCCTCTCTGGATAAAGCCAGTAACACCCCTCCTGTATTAGAGCTCCCCCGCTCTGTATGAAGCCAGTAACACACCTCTTGTATTAGAGCACCCCCACTCTGGATGAAGCCAGTAACACACCTCCTGTATTAGAGTGCCCCCACTCTGGATGAAGCCAGTAACACCCCTCCTGTATTAGAGCGCCCCCACTCTGGATGAAGCCAGTAACACCCCTCCTGTATTAGAGCGCCCCCACTCTGGATGAAGCCAGTAACACACCTCCTGTATTAGAGCGCCCCCACTCTGGATGAAGCCAGTAACACACTTTCTGTATTAGAGCGCCCCCACTCTGGATGAAGCCGGTAACACCCCTCCTGTATTAGAGCGCCCCCACTCTGGATGAAGTCAGTAACACTCCTCCTGTATTAGAGCGCCCCACTCTGAATGAAGCCAGTAACACACCTCCTGTATTAGAGCGCCCCCACTCTGGATGAAGCCGGTAACACCCCTCCTGTATTAGAGCGCCCCCACTCTGGATGAAGCCAGTAACACTCCTCCTGTATTAGAGCACCCCCACTCTGGATGAAGCCAGTAACACCTCCTGTATTAGAGCGCCCCCACTCTGGATGATGCCAGTAACACCCCTCCTGTATTAGAGCGCCCCCACTCTGGATGAAGCCGGTAACACTCCTCCTGTATTAGAGCGCCCCCACTCTGGATGAAGCCGGTAACACCGCTCCTGTATTAGAGCCCCCCCACTCTGGATGATGCCAGTAACACCCCTCCTGTATTAGAGCGCCCCCACTCTGGATGAAGCCAGTAACACCCCTCCTGTATTAGAGCACCCCCACTCTGGATGAAGCCAGTAACACCCCTCCTGTATTAGAGCGCCCCCACTCTGGATGAAGCCAGTAACACGCCTCCTGTATTAGAGCGCCCCCACTCTGGATGAAGCCAGTAACACTCCTCCTGTATTAGAGCGCCCCACTCAGGATGAAGCCAGTAACACACCTCCTGTATTAGAGCGCCCCCACTATGGATGTTGCCAGTAACACACCCCCTTTATTAGAGCGCCCCCACTCTGGATGAAGCCAGTAACACACCTCCTGTATTAGAGCGCCCCCGCTCTGGATGAAGCCAGTAACACCTCCTGTATTAGAGCGCCCCCACTCTGGATGAAGCCAGTAACACCCCTCCTGTATTAGAGCGCCCCCACTCTGGATGAAGCCAGTAACACCCCTCCTGTATTAGAGCGCCCCCACTCTGGATGAAGCCGGTAACACCCCTCCTGTATTAGATTGGATTCTTTAATGCCGGCCATACATGGGTTGAAATTCGATTTTTGCTCTGTTAGTGGATCAATGGCACTGGCCGATTTTTGTGGCTCCTCCCCTTTTCGGTGATCGGGCATGTTTGAAAATTTGTGAAAAAATACCGATTTTCGACTCAATGATGGTCAAATTGTACGATCGTTTCTCCGAAAAGAATATGCGCATGAGCCGTGACCTGGAAGGAACAAAAGTTTCGCCTGTTATATGGGGTGAACTTTATGACTTGGTTGGGCGATTTTCGAAATCATTGATGGCACCAAAAATTGGGGATTACCGAGCGAACAACGTTTTCAATTTTCAGACAAAAAATCGTTTGTGATTCGACCCGTGTATGGCCTGCATAATTGAATATGATTGTACCAAGATATCTGAAACCAAACCACCATGAAAGTTTTGTCTTCGGAGCAGGGGCGGGACTCATGGGGCCCCCGGGCAATAGGGGATCATGGGGCCCCTGTGTCCTTGCCCAAACTCAAAAAAGGTACCAGGGGCATCTCATGGGGCCCCCTACTGACCCCAGGCTCTCGGGCAGTGCCCAAGTTTCCAAATGGTCAGTCCGCCCCTGTTTCAGAGCATTTACGAACCCTGACCATACCCAAAGGGAGAAATTTTATTTTAACCACCTAATCACTGGGACAGGAAATTATAGAAAATCTTTCCATTGGGGACACAGGAAGAAACATTTTTAGAGGAGCATTCTGTCCGACGTTCAGATTGTTCTCATTTTCTGGGTGGTCACCAGGCCAGGAAGTGAGAAGATCTTCCCAGCAGGGGCACAGATGGCAATTAAAACCTCACAGAGGATGTCACCCTTCTGCACTCAGTGATTGACAGGACATGGACTTTAATAAATTAAAAATGTAAAAATGCTAAATGTAGTAACTAACGGCAACCAGTAACAATCCATCCATCCCCAGTCTTGCTGCAGAAAAGGGAGCAACTGCAACGACCCAGCAGGAGTAAAGTACTACTTTTTTCGCCAGCAGGTGGCAGCATTTCCTCAAATATGAAGCAGATGACAGCCTAAAAAGGAAAAAAAAAATGTCCAAAGAAATTACAGAGTATTAAATTATGCTGTTAACGGATAGAAAGTAGATTAAAATGTAACCTTTCAAAACATAGTATTTTTTTTTCTTTCTAGCAAGAAGGTCCTCCAAATTAAGGGCTTTTGTTTTATTTATAAAATAAACAATATGTATTAAAATATTTATAAAACATAAATGTAAAAAATATTTTTTGCAATAAATAAATTATATATATATAGATAGATAGATAGATAGATAGATAGATAGATAGATATAATTAATTTAGTTATTGCAAAAATAATATTTTATTTAAATAAATTTAAATAAAATATTATTTTTGCAATAAATAATTATATATATATATATATATATATATATATATATATATATATATAAAATTAATTTATTTATTGCAAAAATAATATTTTATTTAAATTTATGTTTTATAAATATTTTAATACCTATTGTTTATTTATATATATATATATATATATACACAACATTTTTTTTATAAATTATAATATTTTGAAAACATAAATCTAGAAAAAATATTTATAAAACATAAATTTAAATAAACTGTTTTTGCAAAAAAAAAATAATTATATATATATATATATATATATTTATATATATATATATATTTATTTATTGAAATATATTTTTAAATATATTGAATGTGGCCAAAATTGTAGTATTTCAAATATATGGCAATATATTTGGGAAGAATATTTTTAAAATATATTTCAAATATATTTTTCTTCCATATGGGACGTCCTTCTATTTCCACTTCCAGTGTTCTTCCATATTAATGAGGGGATGGCGGTGAACTTTGCCTGTTCCGGCTTTAATAAATTCCTTCCTCCTCTGACTCTTCTTGGGCCCTTCTATTCCCGGGAGGTGGAGGGTGCCGCTAACAATAGCATTGTGTTTACCAGCAGCCGTTAGAAAGTCTTTATCGCCGCGCCTGCCGGAGAATGAACACATTCATATCCGCTGTTTTCACGCGCAAAGTTCAAGGTGCTGGAGGCGGAGTATTTGAAGGAAATTTCCATGAATGTATGATCTGATTAGTGTAATCCATCTCCAGACCCACATGGAAGAAAAATATATTTGAAATATATTTTAAAAATATTCTTCTCAAATATATTGACATATATTTGAAATACTACAATTTTGGCCGTATTCAATATATTTCAAAATATATTTACACTGTATGTTGAAATGCGTTTTGATTACAAAATATATGAAAAATATTTTTTTAAAAATACGTTTTCAAATATGCTGTATGTCTTTGAAAATACAAATCTTCATTTTTGGAATGTATTTACAAATATTTGTAAGAATATATGTTAAAAAGACTTTTTTATCTGTAAAATGGAATACTTTTTATACTTTTTTATCTGTAAAATAAATCTGAAGAATATATTTTTAAAAAATCTATTTTTAAAAATCAATTTTTTAAAATATATTCTTCAGATTTTTTTTTAACAGATAAAAAAGTCATTTTAACATATATTTTTGCATATATTTGTAAAAGTATTCCAAAAATGTAGAGTTGTATTTTTAAAGACGTACAGTATAGTTGAAAATGTCTTTTTAAAAATATTTTTCACATATTTTGTAATAAAAATGCATTTCAGCGTACAGTATATATCAGGGGCGGACTGACCATTCGCGCACTCGGGCACTGCCCGAGGGCCCGGGGTCAGTAGGGGGCCCCATGAAATGCCCCTGGTACCTTTTTTATAGGCTTTTTTGAGTGTGAGCAAGGACACAGGGGCCCCATGATCCCCTATAGCCCGGGGGCCCCATGAGTTGTCAATCCGCCCCTGGTATATATATATATATATATATATATATATATATATATATATATATATATATATATATATATATACACACACATATATATATACTGTATATATATATATATTTATTTATTTTAATTTATTGAAATACATTTTTAAATATATTGAATATGGCCAGAATTGTAGTATTTTAAATATATATTAATATATTTGGGAAAAATGTTTTTAAAATATATTTTAAATATATTTTTCTTCCATATGGGGAGGCAGTATTGCATTGCGTTCATCTCCCTACACTTTGGGGGCCACTTGCTTTTAGCCCCCTCCCAGCTTTTTTTGGGAACCACTTAAAGTCTAGTTTGAGTATGAGCAAAAACCAAAGGCATGGATCTCCCGGCTGATATACCCAC
Organism: Staurois parvus; assembly: GCF_062004578.1. Lineage (NCBI taxonomy): Eukaryota > Metazoa > Chordata > Amphibia > Anura > Ranidae > Staurois > Staurois parvus. Next base: position 76,723 of record NW_028319310.1, on the reverse strand, counting down.
TTCCTCACTGGAGCTGTCCCCGAAAAGTTCATTTGCACACCAATCTAGTGCCATTTCTCTTCCAGGTTGTCATTCAACCCTACTTCCTGTCAACCCAGGGTGTCATAGCTCCGCCCCCCATCCTGGGCTCATAGGAGAACACTGCATGGAGCTATCTACATCCTTTAGGATCCACCTACCTTCTCCTAAAAAGGACCTGTGATGTCACCAGACTGATCTGAGACTTGCTTGGACTGCCACCTGCTGGCTGAAAGTGGGTAACCATTACTTATTCAAATGAAATATTCCATATTTAATTAATAAGAAATTATATTATATTATTTGAATAATTTCATTGTTAACCATTTTCAACCAGCAGATGGCGCTCCAAGCAAGCCTCAGATGTTCCCTGCATGTTAATAAGGGTCTAAGCGGCTCATCTCCCTCTCCACCTCTGCTTGGAGATGGCCGCATCTTAACGTCAATCTGATCGTTCTGGGCAAAGAATACGATTTTCTTAGGGTTCCTTTAGAGCAGTGGTCTCCAAACTGCGGGCCGGGGGTGAGATGGGGCCCTTTGTTTGTCCTTAACTGACCCTTGGGGTACAATGGCTCCCACTGACACCAATAACAGGATACCATTCCTCTCACTGACACCAATGATAGGGACCCATTCTTTTCACTGACACCAATAACAGGGCACCATTCCTCTCACTGACACCAATGATGGGGCCCCATTCCTCTCACTGACACCAATGACGGGGCACCATTCCTCTCACTGACACCAATAACAGGACACCATTCCTCTCACTGATACCAATGATGGGGCCCCATTCCTCTCACTGACACCAATGATGGGGACCCATTCTTCTCACTGACACCAATAACAGGGCACCAGTCCTCTCACTGATACCAATGATGGTGCCCCATTCTTCTCACTGACACCAATAACAGGGCACCATTCCTCTCACTGACACCAATGACCGGGCACCATTCCTCTCACTGACATCAATAACGGCACCATTCCTCTCACTGACACCAATAACAGGGCACCATTTCTTCTACTGACACCAATAATAGGGCACCATTCCTCCCACTGACACCAATGATGGGGTACTATTCCTTCCACTTACACCAATGATGGGGCACCATTCCTCCCACTGACACCAATAACAGGGCATCATTCCTCCCACTGACACCAATAACAGGGCATCATTCCTCCCACTGACACCAATACCAGGGCACCATTCCTCCCACTAACACCAATGATGGGGTACTATTCCTTCCACTTACACCAATGATAGGGCACCATTCCTCCCACTAACACCAATAAGAGGGCAGCATTCCTCCAACTGACACCAATGATGGGGCACCATTCTTCTCACTGACACCAATGACGGGGCACCATTCCTCTCACTGATACCAATGAGGGGGCCCCATTCTTCTCACTGACACCAATAACAGGGCACCATTCCTCTCACTGACACCAATGATGGGGCACCATTCCTCTCACTGACATCAATAACAGGGCACCATTCCTCTCACTGACACCAATAACAGGGCACCATTCCTCCCACTGACACCAATAACAGGGCACCATTCCTCCCACTAACACCAATAAGAGGGCAGCATTCCTCCAACTGACACCAATGATGGGGCACCATTCCTCTCACTGACACCAATAACAGGGCACCATTCCTCCAACTGACACCAATAACAAGGCAGCATTCCTCCAACTGACACCAATAACAGGGCAGCATTCCTCCCACTGACACCAATGATGAAGTACGATTTGTCAAGGCAGCTTGACCACTTAGTGTTTTTTTGGAGTTTCTATGCAATAGTGGGATGGTTACAAAACATGGGGCTAATCTGGTGATATGGTACTTCTGTACCACAACAGATCCCCAAGGGACCAGGGGACTGGTCCTTTGCCTTTTCACGAGACCATGGGTATTGGTCCCTTGCCTTCCAATTGGACCAGGAGATTTGTCCCCTGCCTTCCTACGGTCTCAGGGGATCAGTCCTTTGCCTTCCCAAGAGACTAGGAGATCAGTTCCTTGTCTTTCCAAGAGTCCATATGGATCAGTCCCTTGACTCCTCATGGGATCAGGGAATCAGTCCCTTGCCTGTCCAAGAAACCAGGGGATCAGTCCCTTGCCTTCTCAAGAGACTAGAGGATCAGTCCTCACCAAGGGGTTGGTTCTTTGTCTTCCCAAGATACCAGATAATTAGTCCCTTGCCTTCCTAAGGGGCCCATCTAGTGGTATGGTGCTTCTGTATTACCAAATGAGCTCCAAAGGACTAGGCGACTGGTCCTTTCCATTTTCAAGGTACCAGGGGATCTGTCTATTGCCATTGCAAGGTACCAGGGGATCTGTCCATTGCCTTCCCAAGGTACTAGGAGATTGGTCCTTTGCTTGACAATGGAGCAGGGGTCAGTCAATTTTCTTTTCAAGAGGCCAGGGAATGGTCCCTTGCCTTTCCAAGGGAACAAGGGATTGGTCCTTTGTCTTCCAGAGATACCAAAGAGTTACCCTCTTGCCTTTCTAAGGGGCCCATCTAGTGCTATGGTGCTTCTGTATCACCAATTGAGCTCCAAGGGACCAGGGGACTGGTCCTTTGCAAATTCAAGGTGCCAGGGAATTGATCCATTGCCTTCCCAAGGTACCAGGAAATTGGTCCTTTGCTTGACAAGGGACCAGGGTACCTGTCACTGGTCTTCCTAATGGACCAAGGGGATCTGTCCCTTGCCTTCCCAAATGACCAGGGGACCTGTCTGTTGTCTTCCCAAGGTACTAGGAGATTGGTCCTTTGCTTGAGATGGGACCAATGTACCTGTCCCTTGTCTTCCCAATGGACCAGGAGATCTGTCAGTTGTCTTCCCAAGATACCAGAGAGTTACCCCCTTGCCTTTCTAAGGGGCCCATCTAGTGGCATGGTGCTTCTGTATCACCAAATGAGCTCCAAGGGACCAGGGGACTGGTCCTTTGCAAATTCAAGGTGCCAGGGGATTGATCCATTGCCTTCCCAAGGTAACAGGATATTGGTCCTTTTGCTTGACAAGGGACCAAGGTATCTGTCTCTTGTCTTCACAATGGATCAAGGGATCTGTCCCTTGCCTTCCCAAGGTACCAGGAGATTGGAGCTTTGCTTGACAAGGGACCAGGGAATCTGTCCATCACCTTCCCAAGATACCAGAGAGTTAGCCCCTTGCCTTTCTAAGGGGCCCATCTAGTGGTGTGGTGCTTCTGTATCACCAAATGAGCTTCAAGGGACCAGGGGACTGGTCCTTTGCAATGTCAAGGTACCAGGAGATCGATCCACTGACTTCCTAAGGTGCCAGGAGATTGGTCCTATGCTTGACAAAGGACCAGGGTACCTGTCACTGGTCTTCCTAATGGACCAAGGGGATCTGTCCCTTGCCTTCCCAAATGACCAGGGGATCTGTCTGTTGTCTTCCCAAGGTACTAGGAGATTGGTCCTTTGCTTGAGATGGGACCAACGTACCTGTCCCTTGTCTTCCCAATGGACCAGGAGATCTGTCAGTTGTCTTCCCAAGATACCAGAGAGTTACCCCCTTGCCTTTCTAAGGGGCCCATCTAGTGGCATGGTGCTTCTGTATCACCAAATGAGCTCCAAGGGACCAGGGGACTGGTCCTTTGCAAATTCAAGGTGCCAGGGGATTGATCCATTGCCTTCCCAAGGTAACAGGATATTGGTCCTTTGCTTGACAAGGGACCAAGGTATCTGTCTCTTGTCTTCACAGTGGATCAAGGGATCTGTCCCTTGCCTTCCCAAGGTACCAGGAGATTGGAGCTTTGCTTGACAAGGGAATCTGTCCATCACCTTCCCAAGATAACAGAGAGTTAGCCCCTTGCCTTTCTAAGGGGCCCATCTAGTGGTGTGGTGCTTCTGTATCACCAAATGAGCTTCAAGGGACCAGGGGACTGGTCCTTTGCAATGTCAAGGTACCAGGAGATCGATCCACTGACTTCCTAAGGTGCCAGGAGATTGGTCCTATGCTTGACAAGGGGCCAGGGTACCTGTCACTGGTCTTCCTAATAGACCAAGGGGATCTGTCCCTTGCCTTCCCAAATGACCAGGGGATCTGTCTGTTGTCTTCCCAAGGTACCAGGAGATTGGTCCTTTGCTTGAGATGGGACCAACGTACCTGTCCCTTGTCTTCCCAATGGACCAGGAGATCTGTCAGTTGTCTTCCCAAGATACCAGAGAGTTAGCCCCTTGCCTTTCTAAGGGGCCCATCTAGTGGTATGGTGCTTCTGTATCACCAAATGAGCTTCAAGGGACCAGGGGACTGGTCCTTTGCAATGTCAAGGTACCAGGAGATCGATCCATTGCTGTCCCAAGGTTCCAGGAGATTGGTCCTTTGCTTGACAAGGGACCAGGGTACCTGTCACTGGTCTTCCTAATGAACCAAGATATCAGTCCCTTGCCTTCCCAAGGGACCAGGGAATCTGTCCCTTGCCTTCCCAAAAGACCAGGGAATCTGTCTGTTGTCTTCCCAAGGTACCAGGAGATTGGTCCTTTGCTTGACATGGGACCAAGGTACCTGTTCCCTGTCTTCCCAATGGACCAGGAGATCTGTCCATTGTCTTCCCAAGATACCAGAGAGTTACCTCTTGCCTTTCTAAGGGGCCCATCTAGTGGTATGGTGCTTCTGTATCACCAAATGAGCTCCAAGGGACCAGGGGACTGGTCCTTTGCAATGTCAAGGTACCAGGAGATCGATCCACTGACTTCCTAAGGTGCCAGGAGATTGGTCCTTTGCTTGACAAGGGACCAGGGTACCTGTCACTGGTCTTCCTAATGGACCAATAGATCAGTCCCTTGCCTTCCCAAGGGACCAGGGAATCTGTCCCTTGCCTTCCCAAAAGACCAGGGGATCTGTCTGTTGTCTTCCCAAGGTACCAGGAGATTTATCCTTTGCTTGACATGGGACCAAGGTACTTGTCTTCCCAATGGACCAGGAGATCTGTCCGTTGTCTTCCCAAGATACCAGAGAGTTAGCCCCTTGCCTTTCTAAGTGGCCCATCTAGTGGTATGGTGCTTCTGTATCACCAAATGACCTCCAAGGGACCAGGGGACTGGTCCTTTGCAATGTCAAGGTACCAGGAGATCGATCCATTGCCTTCCTAAGGTACCAGGAGATTGGTCCTTTGCTTGACAAGGGACCAGGGTACCTGTCACTGGTCTTCCTAATGGACCAAAGGATCAGTCCCTTGCCTTTCCAAGGGACCAGGGAATCTGTCCCTTGCCTTCCCAAGGGACCAGGGGATCTGTCTGTTGTCTTCCCAAGGTACCAGGAGATTGGTCCTTTGCTTGACATGGTACCTGTCCCCTGTCTTCCCAATGGACCAGGAGATCTATCCATTGTCTTCCCAAGATACCAGAGAGTTAGCCCCCTGCCTTTCTAAGGGCCCCATCTAGTGGTATGATGCTTCTGTATCACCAAATGAGCTCCAAGGGACCAGGGGACTGGTCCTTTGCAATGGAGTTTCGGGTTCCGGAGAACTTCCCACACTTTCTACCAATCATCTTCCATGTGTCACTGTTCCTGCCAACTCCTAGTGGCGAGATTCAAGAAAATGTCCCTGGTCATTGGTCAGCTCTTGGCCGCAGGGCACATTAGCCCGGTAGGTCAGCGGCCGGTCAGTGTGATCATCCGGCGTGGTTCTGGTCCCACATCCGGCATGACATCATATCATTTGATAGATGAATTGTGTCTGCAGGAAGTCTGCCCGGAGTTTCTGCGAGAATTACTCGATCGCTTCAGCAGCCCCGGATTATTCATCTTCACTTTCACTTATCCCCCCCCGCCCCCCACCCCCCTCACCCTCCATCACCAGGCCACAGGCATGCTCTGAGAGACCCTGGAGAGGGGCCATCACACCACAATAACCCCTTGTCTGCCAGAATGTTCACCCAAAGGCCAGCAAAGGGTTAACGGGGATGGCAGCCCATATCAGAGATCGTCCTTCAGTCCTGCTAATAATCCTCCATCGGAATATTCACATTTTTTTTTTTCCAGACATTATTGTGAAATGTATTTTACATTATTTTATGGGGATTGGACGACTTTATAGTCTGGTTGTTCCATTTGTTTCCATTATCAGCTGCAGGATAAGATTTGGGGGACCTTGAGACTGATTCTGGCATGCTAAAGTGGCCCATCAACAGATATTGTTAAAATATTTTTTCATATATTTTGTAATATATAAAAAACGCATTTCAGCATACAGTATATATATATTGAATACGGCCAAAATTGTAGTATTTCAAATATATGTCAATATATTTGGGAAGAATATTTTTGGGAACAAATATATGTTAAAATGACTATTTATATGTTAAAAAAAATCTGAAGAATATATTTTAATAAAACATTTTTTTTAAAATATTTTTCATATATTTTGTAATATATAAAAATGCATTTCAACATACAGTATATATATATTTATTACAGGTACTTGTATAGCGATGTCAATTTACGCAGCGCTTTACATATATATTGTACGTTCACATCAGTCCCTAACCCTCAAGGGGCGTACAATCTAGGGTCCCTAACCCTCAAGGGGCGTACAATCTAAGGTCCCTAACCCTCAAGGGGAGTACAGTCTAGGGTCCCTAACCCTCAAGGGGCGTACAATCTAAGGTCCCTAACCCTCAAGGGGCGTACAATCTAAGGTCCCTAACCCTCAAGGGGCATACAATCTGAGGACCCCGACCCTCAAGGGGCGTACAATCTAAGGTCCCTAACCCTCAAGGGGCGTACAATCTAGGGTCCCTAACCCTCAAGGGGCGTACAATCTAAGGTCCCTAACCCTCAAGGGGCGTACAATCTAAGGTCCCTAACCCTCAAGGGGCGTACATTCTAAGGTCCCTAACCGTCAAGGGGCGTACAATCTAAGGTCCCTAACCCTCAAGGGGCGTACAATCTAAGATCCCTAACCCTCAAGGGGCGTACAATCTAAGGTCCCTAACCCTCAAGGGGCGTACAATCTAAGGTCCCTAACCCTCAAGGGGCGTACAATCTAGGGTCCCTAACCCTCAAAGGGCGTACAATCTAGGGTCCCTAACCCTCAAAGGGCGTACAATCTAGGGTCCCTAACCCTTAAAGAACGTACAATCTAGGGTCCCTAACCCTCAAGGGGAGTACAATCTAAGGTCCCTAACCCTCAAGGGGAGTACAGTCTAGGGTCCCTAACCCTCAAGGGGCGTACAATCTAAGGTCCCTAACCCTCAAGGGGCGTACAATCTAAGGTCCCCGACCCTCAAGGGGCGTACAATCTAAGGTCCCTAACCCTCAAGAGGCATACAATCTAAGGTCCCTAACCCTCAAGGGGTGTACAATTTAAGGTCCCTAATAGAGATGAGCGAATCGAACTTGGCGAAGTGGAATTCGTTTCGAATACGCATCAAATTCGCATCGAATCCGAATTTTAGCAAACTTCGGATGCACGAATCGAATTTTCCCCGATCAGCCGGCAAAAGTGTCACTGCAGAGAGCTCCGCTATTTCTGACAGTTCTCTGACAGTTCTGACAGTTCATTTACAGCGGTTGAAACATTGTATCTATTTGTTTCCATTTAGGATACAGATGTTTTTATTCGGAAATAAATAGATACAATGTTTCAACCGCTGTACATGTGAAGGAACTGTCAGAGAACTGTCAGAAATAGCGGAGCTCTCTGCAGATACACTTTTTGCTGTACTGGAATTCTTCTTCTTTTCATTCTTCTTCTTCTTTTCATTCTTCTTCTGCTTCTTTTCATTCTTCTTTTCATTCTTCTTCTTCTTCTTTTCATTCTTCTTCTTCTTCTTTTCATGCTTCTTCTTCTTCTTTTCATTCTTCTTCTTCTTTTCATTCTTCTTCTTCTTCTTTTCATTCTTCTTTTCATTCTTCTTCTTCTTCTTTTCATTCTTCTTCTTCTTCTTTTCATTCTTCTTTTCATTCTTCTTCTTCTTCTTTTCATTCTTCTTCTTTTCATTCTTCTTCTTCTTCTTTTCATTCTTCTTTTCATTCTTCTTCTTCTTCTTTTCATTCTTCTTCTTTTCATTCTTCTTTTCATTCTTCTTCTTCTTTTCATTCTTCTTCTTCTTCTTTTCATTCTTCTTCTTCTTCTTTTCATTCTTCTTTTCATTCTTCTTCTTTTCATTTTTCTTCTTCTTCTTTTCATTCTTCTTCTTCTTCTTTTCATTCTTCTTCTTCTTCTTTTCATTCTTCTTTTCATTCTTCTTCTTCTTCTTCTTCTTCTTCTTTTCATTCTTCTTTTCATTCTTCTTCTTCTTCTTTTCATTCTTCTTCTTCTTCTTTTCATGCTTCTTCTTCTTCTTTTCATTCTTCTTCTTCTTTTCATTCTTCTTCTTCTTCTTTTCATTCTTCTTCTTCTTCTTTTCATTCTTCTTCTTCTTTTCATTCTTCTTTTCATTCTTCTTCTTCTTCTTTTCATTCTTCTTCTTCTTCTTTTCATTCTTCTTTTCATTCTTCTTCTTTTCATTCTTCTTCTTCTTTTCATTCTTCTTTTCATTTCTCTTCTTTTCATTCTTCTTCTTCTTCTTTTCATTCTTCTTTTCATTCTTCTTCTTTTCATTCTTCTTCTTCTTCTTTTCATTCTTCTTTTCATTCTTCTTCTTCTTCTTTTCATTCTTCTTCTTCTTCTTTTCATTCTTCTTTTCATTCTTCTTCTTCTTCTTCTTCGTCGTGCCCCGTGACTGCCCAAATGAGTGAAGTGTGCGGTGATTCTAAGATCGACGGCACTCATCTGCATGTCATACTGACTGACAGTATTATTTCTCTTCCCCAGCAGACTCCAAGGGCATTTAAATTAAAGGTACAGTGTTCTGCACTAATATAAAGGCTCTCTGAAGCCTAGAAACCCTTTAAATAAGTTAAATTTGCGGGGAATAAATTCGCATCGAATCGAATTTCTCCCGCAAATTCGGCGAATCAGCTGAATCGAATTTTTGAATAATTCGCTCATCTCTAGTCCCTAACCCTCAAGGGATGTACAATCTAAGGTCCCTAACCCTCAAGGGGTGTACAATCTAAGGTCCCTAACCCTCAAGGGGTGTACAATTTAAGGTCCCTAACCCTCAAGGGGTGTACAATTTAAGGTCCCTAACCCTCAAGGGGCGTACCATCTAAGGTCCCTAACTCAAATTCATATACATACACATACTAGGGCCAATTTAGACAGGAGCCAATCAACCTACCAGCATGTCTTTGGAGTGTGGGAGGAAACCGGAGTACCCAGAGGAAACGCACGCAGACACAGCGAGAACATGCAAACTCCAGGCAGGTGGTGTTGTGGCTAGGATATATATATATATATATATATATATATATATATATATTTTTTTTTTTTTTTTCTTAATATAAATTGAATATGGCCAAACTGGTAGTATTTCAAATATATGTCAATATATTTGGGAAGAATATTTTTGGGAACAAAATGACTATGTTAAAATGACTAAGAATATATTTTCAATAAATATATATTTTTTACATTTTTATATATATACAGTATATATATAGCCGAGAATGTGTGTATATATATATATATATTGAATACATCCAAAATTGTAGTATTTCAAATATATGTCAATATATTTGGGAAGAATATTTTTAAAATGTATTTGTCTTCCATGTGGGATCTAACGCTTGGCCTGCAGCTGTATATTGTGTCCATTTATATAATGGTCTAATAGCAGAGGGGTGATGTCTGGTTTTTCGCAGTGGACGATGTTCCCCAAGAAGGGGTTAACACTGCCACCAATCCGGTACCAAAACTGTGAGCGATCCGGTGACTCAGATTCCGCCGCTTCCTCTCCATTTTTCGGACAATGTATTTGCAGGCTGTGACCACGCAGCGAGGAATTCTGGGGAGGGGAGAGGACGCCGGATCGCAGTTGGTGAATGAATTTAGCAGACAGGAATCTTATCTGCTCCGGAGCAGGGGGCGGGGCAGAGCAGGGTGGGGCAGGGCAGGGCGGGGCGCTATTTTTGCTCTGGCCAACAGCGAATTCTGATTATTAATAAATCCGGCTCAGTCCCTAACCCTCAAGGGGCGTACAATCTAAGGTCCTTAACCCTCAAGGGGCGTACAATCTAAGGTCCTTAACCCTCAAGGGGCGTACAATCTAAGGTCCCTAACCCTCAAGGGGCGTACAATCTAAGGTCCCTAACCCTCAAGGGGCGTACAATCTAAGGTCCCTGACCCTCAAGGGGCGTACAATCTAAGGTCCCTAACCCTCAAGGGGCGTACAATCTAAGGTCCCTAACCCTCAAGGGGTGTACAATCTAAGGTCCCTAACCCTCAAGGGGCGTACAATCTAAGGTCCCTAACCCTCAAGGTGCTTACAATCTAAGGTCCCTAACCCTCAAGGGGTGTACAATCTAAGGTCCCTAACCCTCAAGGGGCGTACAATCTAAGGTCCCTAACCCTCAAGGGGTGTACAATCTAAGGTCCCTAACCCTCAAGGGGTGTACAATCTAAGGACCCTAACCCTCAAGGAGTGTACAATCTAAGGTCCCTAACCCTCAAGGGGTGTACAATCTAAGGTCCCTAACCCTCAAGGGGTGTACAATCTAAGGACCGCGACCCTCAAGGGGCGTACAATCTAAGGTCCCTAACCCTCAAGGGGCGTACAATCTAGGGTCTTCTTCCCTAGGAACTCAGCACAGGGATGGTGGGAATCCCTCATAATGGGCACAGCAGGGGTACAGACTCAGGAACTCAGCACAGGGATGGTGGGAACCCCTCATAATGGGCACAGCGGGTGTACAGACCCAGGAACTCAGCACAGGGATGGTGGGAACCCCTAATAATGGACACAGCGGGTGTACAGACCCGGGAATGCAGCACAGGGATGGTGGGAACCCCTCATAATGGGCAATGTGGGCATACAGACACGGGAACTCAGCACAGGGATGGTGGAAACCCTCATAATGGGCACAGCAGGTGTACAGACCCAGGAACTCAGCACAGGGATGGTGGGAATCCCTCATAATGGGCACAGCAGGTGTACAGACCCGGGAACTCAGCACAGGGATGGTGGGAACCCCTTATAATGGGCACAACGGGTGTACAGACCTGGGAACTCAGCACAGGGATGGTGGGAACCCCTCATAATGAGCACAGTGGGTGTACAGACCCGGGAACTCAGCACAGGGATGGTGGGAACCCCTCATAATGGGCACAACAGGTGTACAGACCTGGGAACTCAGCACAGGGATGGTGGGAACCCCTCATAATGAGCACAGTGGGTGTAAAGACCAGGGAACTCAGCACAGGGATGGTGGGAACCCCTTATAATGGGCACAGCAGGTGTACAGTGAATGTTCTATGAAGACACAGTCAGGCCGGCAGCTGAGGGAAGGGATCGGGGACCTGAGAGGGGAACTGCCGAACTCTCTGATGACTCCCGGACAGCTGGCTGGGGATAAAGAATCCATTAAGAACCGGAAATTTGCACCCCCCTCCTCCCCCCTCCCCCGCTTCATGGCGGATGAGGCATTGCTAGAGGCTCCTTCACATTCTACAGCTGCTCATCGCATGCAGATAAAAACGATCCAATCATCCCATACATGGAGGATCTCAGGTACCAGATTCTATCTCAAGTAAAGGAAACCAGGAGAAAAAAATACCGCTCACCTGGCTGTCTCTGGCCTCAGTACTTACCGAGACGCTGACCCAGAACCAGGGGCGGACTGACAACTCACGGGGCCCCCAGGCACTAGGGGATCATGGGCAGGGGCGGACTGACAACTCACGGGGCCCCCAGGCACTAGGGGATCATGGGCAGGGGCGGACTGACAACTCACGGGGCCCCCGGGCACTAGGGGATCATGGGCAGGGGCGGACTGACAACTCACGGGGCCCCCGGGCACTAGGGGATCATGGGCAGGGGCGGACTGACCATTTGGAAACTCGGGGTCAGTAGGGGGCCCCATGAGATGCCCCTGGTACCTTTTTCATAGGCTTTTTTGAGTTTGGGCAAGGACACAGGGGCCCCATGATCCCCTATTGCACGGGGGCCCCATGAGTTGTCAGTCCACCCCTGATCATGGGGCCCCTGTGTCCTTGCCCAAATTTTCAATTTGAATTCCTTTGAAAACGAATAAAGGAAACAAAACGAATTTCGTTACGAACGCAATGAAACGAAACGAGTCGCTTGACGAATCAAAACGATGCAAATGTTTTGGTTCTGCGCCTGTCCAGCTTGCAGTGGGTGTGGCCTCTCTGGTAAGTCGATGGGAGGGGAGGTATTTGGGCGGAGCCTTTACACAGCTGCTCAAAACGCGTTCATTTTTTAATTTTTTTTTGCATAGGGCAGAATGACTTCCGCTTCTTCCAGGCCAATCAGCTCCGAGATATAAACGGAAGAACCAATCCGCCTTCCCGACAATGCCTTGCCGTCCAATCAGCGCCCTCATCTACCGGAGGGACTCATCATTGCCCCCTGGCAGCAAGGCTCAACATCACAAGTGTGACTCGTACACCTGTAGTGCCCCTAGTGTTCAGCGGTGACACCATTCCATAGGGGACACAATGGTCCCGCAGCACCTGCACTGGGGGGGGATGAGATCCTATGAGGACAGGAAACAGCAATCCTCCATTGTGTGCGACTTCCTCTGTGAGCTGCATGAGTCAGCCGGCCAGTCGCAGCGTGACGACCCGACATCCCAACAGCTGCGGGGGATTCGTCTATGGGGGGGCACTGCGGTAACAACCGGCGGGAGATTTTCATCCTCTAAAAGAGGAGATTTAGGGCCGGATCACACCATGGAAACGCCGTCCACATGCGTTCTGGATGCAATTCTGCATGCGCGTTTTCGGTGCGTTCCGGGGCGTTTTTGATGCGTTTTTGGTGCATTCTGGTGCATTTTTGATGCATTTTTGGTGCATTCTGGTGCGTTTTTAATGCATTTTTTGTGCGTTCTGGTGCGTTTTTAATGCGTTTTTGGTGGGTTCTGGTGCATTTTTTATGCATTTTTTGTGCGTTCCAGTGCATTTTTGTTGCATTTTTGGTGGTTTCTTGTGCATTTTTTATGCATTTTTAGTGCGTTTCGGTGCGTTTTTGGTGTGTTCTGGTGCATTGTTATGCATTTTTTGTGTGTTCCGGTGTGTTGTTGATGCCTTTTTAATGTTCTGGTGCATTTATACATTTTTGGTGCATTCCAGTGCGTTTTTGGTGTGTTCTGGTGCATTTTTATGCATTTTAGTGAGCGTTCCAGTGCGTTTTTTATGTGTTCTGGTGCATTTTTTATGCATTTTTTGTGTGTTCCGGTGTGTTTTTGATGCATTTTTTGGTATTCTAGTGCATTTTTTATGCATTTTTTGGTGCGTTTTTGATGCATTTTTGCTGTGTTCTGGTGCATTTTTTATGCATTTTTTTGAGCGTCCCAGTGTGTTTTTGATGCATTTTTGATGCATTCTGGTGCGTTTTTGATGCATTTCTGGTGTTCTGGTGCGTTTTTAATGCATTTTTTGTGCATTCTGGTGCGTTTTTAATGCGTTTTGGTGTGTTCTGGTGCATTTTTTGTGCGTTCCAGTGCAATTTTGATGCGTTGTTGGTGTTTTCTTGTGCATTTTGTATGCATTTTTTGTGTGTTCCGGGGTGTTTTTGATGCGTTTTTGGTGTTCTGGTACATTTTTTATGCATTTTTAGTGCGTTTCGGTGTGTTCTGGTGCATTTTTATGCTTTTTTTGTGTGTTCTGGTGCGTTGTTGATGCGTTTTTAATGTTCTGGTGCATTTATACATTTTTGGTGCATTCCAGTGCGTTTTTGGTGTGTTCTGGTGCATTTTTATGCATTTTAGTGAGCGTTCCAGTGCGTTTTTTATGTGCTCTGGTGCATTTTTTATGCATTTTTTGTGTGTTCCGGTGCGTTTTTGATGCGTTTTTGGTATTCTAGTGCATTTTTTATGCATTTTTGGTGCGTTTTTGATGCATTTTTGCTGTGTTCTGGTGCATTTTTGATGCATTTTTTGAGCGTTCCAGTGCATTTTTGATGCGTTTTTGATGTGTTCCGGTTCGTTTTTGATGCGTTATACCGCATACCAGTACAGTTCTGTGCAGGGAAAATGCCGCCTGTTCTACTTTTTTTTCTGCATCCGGAACGCACTGGAACTACAAGCGCTGATGTGAACTATGACATTGACCACCATGTCACCTATTTCTGTGCATTTTGGATGCAGAAAAAAAAGCAACTGAAACGCATGGAGTGTGAACCAGCACTCAGTATCTGAAGTGTTGGATGGAGGGCCGATCACACCATAGAAAGGCAGTGCAGATGTGTCCTGGATGTGTTTCTGCATGTGCGGTTTTACGTGTTTTTGGAACATTTTTGATGCTTTCTGGTTCATTTTTACCCTCTTTTTCTCTTCAATTTAAATAGGTACATGTGCATTCCAATTCGTTTTTGGTGCGTTCCGGTGTATTTTTAACGCTCAGAGATGGGTAGGGGGTGGATACAAGGGATGGTGCTCAGAGGTGGGTAGGGGGTAGATCCAAGGGATGGTGCTCAGAGGTGGGTAGGGGGTAGAACCAAGGGATGGAGCTCGGAGGTAGATAGAGGTAGAACCAAGGGATGGTGCTCAGAGGTGGGTAGGGGGTAGATCCAAGGGATGGTGCTTGGAGGTGGGTAGGGGGGTAGAACCAAGGGATGGTGCTCAGAGGTGGGTAGGGGGTAGAACCAAGGGATGGTGCTCAGAGGTGGGTAGGGGGTAGAACCAAGGGATTTTGCTTGGAGGTGGGTAGGGGGAAGAACCAAGGGATGGAGCTCGGAGGTAGATAGAGGTAGAACCAAGGGATGGTGCTTGGAGGTGGATAGAGGTAGAACCAAGGGATGGTGCTTGGAGGTGGGTAGGGGGTAGAACCAACAGATGGTGCTCAGAGGTGGGTAGAGGTAGAACCAAGGGATGGTGCTCGGAGGTGGGTATGGGGTAGATCCAAGGGATGGTGCTTGGAGGTGGGTAGAGGTAGAACCAAGGGATGGTGCTCGGAGGTGGGTAGAGGTAGAACCAAGGGACGGTGCTCGGAGGTAGGTAGGGGGTAGATCCAAGGGATGGTGCTCAGAAGTGGGTAGGGGGTAGAACCAAGGGATGGTGCTCGGAGGTGGGTAGGGGGTAGAACCAAGGGACAGTCCTCGGAGGTGGGTAGGGGGTAGCTCCAAGGGATGGTGCTCGGAGGTGGGTATGGGGTAGAACCAAGGGATGGTGCTCGGAGGTGGGTAGGGGGTAGAACCAAGGGATGGTGCTCGGAGGTGGGTAGGGGGTAGAACCAAGGGATGGTGCTCGGAGGTGGGTACGGGGTAGAACCAAGGGATGGTGCTCGGAGGTGGGTAGGGGGTAGAACCAAGGGATGGTGCTCGGAGGTGGGTAGGGGGTAGAACCAAGGGATGGTGCTCGGAGGTGGGTAGGGGGTAGAACCAAGGGATGGTGCTCGGAGGTGGGTAGGGGGTAGAACCAAGGGATGGTGCTCGGAGGTGGGTAGAGGTAGAACCAAGGGATGGTGGTCGGAGGTGGGTAGGGGGTAGATCCAAGGGATGGTGCTTGGAGGTGGGTAGGGGGGTAGAACCAAGGGATGGTGCTCAGAGGTGGGTAGGGGGTAGAACCAAGGGATGGTGCTCGGAGGTGGGTAGGGGGAAGAACCAAGGGATGGTGCTCGGAGGTAGATAGAGGTAGAACCAAGGGATGGTGCTTGGAGGTGGATAGAGGTAGAACCAAGGGATGGTGCTTGGAGGTGGATAGAGGTAGAACCAAAGGATGGTGCTTGGAGGTGGGTAGGGGGTAGAACCAACAGATGGTGCTCAGAGGTGGGTAGAGGTAGAACCAAGGGATGTTGCTCGGAGGTGGGTAGGGGGTAGAACCAAGGGATGGTGCTCGGAGGTGGGTAGGGGGTAGAACCAAGGGATGGTGTTCGGAGGTGGGTAGGGGGTAGAACCAAGGGATGGTGCTCGGAGGTGGGTAGGGGGTAGAACCAAGGGATGGTGCTCGGAGGTGGGTAGAGGTAGAACCAAGGGATGGTGCTCGGAGGTGGGTAGGGGGTAGAACCAAGGGATGGTGCTCGGAGGTGGGTAGGGGGTAGAACCAAGGGATGGTGCTCGGAGGTGGGTAGGGGGTAGAACCAAGGGATGGTGTTCGGAGGTGGGTGGGGGGTAGAACCAAGGGATGGTGCTCGGAGGTGGGTAGGGGGTAGAACCAAGGGATGGTGCTCGGAGGTGGGTAGAGGGTAGAACCAAGGGATGGTGCTTGGGGGTGGGTAGGGGGTAGAACCAAGGGATAGTTCTCAGAGGTGGGTAGAGGTAGATCCAAGGGATGGTGCTTGAAGGTGGGTAGAGGAAGATCCAAGGGATGGTGCTTGGAGGTGGATAGAGGTAGAACCAAGGGATGGTGCTAAGAGGTGGGTAGGGGGTAGAACCAAGGGATGGTGCTCAGAGGTGGGTAGGGGGCGGAGATAACATAAGTTCATCTCAAACATTGGGCGTTCATGTGTCCTGCGCTATTTGCCCGCCGCGCCCCACAATGTTCTGTGCATTACCGGTGCATTGTGATTGGCCAAAGCAATGCACCAGGCCACAGGCCAGGTGCAATGCTTTGCCTGATCACAGCACAATTGGGCGGAGCTAGTGGTGATGTCGCCGCTAGCTCTGCCCAATTGTTTGTTTCTGACCAGCAAATGTCAGATGAAGCGATCGCTCGTCGGGTACAGACAGATCTGCGGGCGGCGTTTTTTTTAATTTATTTTGGCGCGCCGGCGTCATCATGACAATGCTGGACGCCATGATTAATGATGGATTACATCGATGGAACAATTTTTTTGTCTTTTTTTTTTCGTCAAAGACTGTCTACTACCATTTTTTACACTTTTTTTTGTGACTAAGTACCATGTACCCCATACTCATTCACATGGGGGGGGGCGGGATCTGGGGCGCCCTTGTTAAAGGGGCTTCCAGATTCCAATAAGTCATCCCCAGCAGACCCCCACAACCACAGGCCAGGGTTCTGGGGAAGAGGCCCTCCTGCCCCAAAGCACCGCCCCATATTGAGGGCATGTCACCTGGTAAGGTTCGGGGGGGGGCGCTCGCTCATCCCCCCTTTCCTGACCTGCCAGGCTGCATGCTCAGATAAGGGTCTGGTATACATTTTGGGGGGGTCCCACGCCATTTTTTTTATTTTAGCTTGGGGGTTCCCCTCAAAATCCATACTATATCCAGAGGGCCGCATGACTTAGTGAATTGTCTCCTGGGTTCAACGTTCGCGGTTGAACTTTCGTTAGGCTCGAATGTTCGATTGTGAACCGAACGGGGGGGGGGTTCGGCCCATCACTAGAACGCATGTAGTGTGATCAGCCCTAAAATGCATGTCAGTTGGGAGCTATACAAACAGCAATAAAAAGTGGTCCACCTTTTGGGTGGCTTGGCAGTTTGTCCTTCAAGACTCAATTTTTCCACCACTGGGCACCACCATCTTATCTCTTGTAGAGCATGGAGAAGATGGTGTGAAAAACAGCCACAGCCCACATGTATAAGACATTCTAATTCCAAAAGAATGACAGTTCCAAGTAAATAAAGGACAGTTGGGAACTATGCAGACAGCAATAAAAAGTGGACAAAGGTCGAACTTTTGGGAGGCTTGCCAGTTTGTCCTTCAAGACTCAATTCTTCCACCGCTGGGCACCACCATCTTTTCTCTTGTAGAGCATGGAGAAGGTGATGCAAAAGTCACCCAATAACAAGTTGACAAAGGTCTTAACTCTTCCACTCTCTACTCAAAAACAAAAAAAGAGGTTTTGGCTGGAGTTGGGCAGTCTGTCCTTCAAGGCCCAATTCTTTCACCATTGGGCACCACCATCTTGGTGATTGGGGATTCCATCGTCCATGACTAAGCATGATGCCATCTCTTTAAAAATATGCAATAGAGCAAGGAGATGGTGATATGGAAGTCAACCACAGGACACCTATCAATGATATTCGAATTGTGAAAGAAGAAAACTCCCTTGAAATGAAAGACAGTTGGAAGCTATGTAGATGGTCAAAAAAATGCCAACAGAGGTTCTAACTTTTCCATTCTTTACCCAAAATCAAAAAGAAGATTTGGCTTTGACTGGTATTGGGCATCCTGGCTTTCAAGACCCAGTTTTTCCACCACTGACCACCACCATCTTTTAATGATGTTAAAATCATCCACAGCCCACATGTCAGACATTCAGATTCCGAAAGGACAGTCCCTTGAAATGAAGAACAGTTGGGAGCTAAGAAGACAGCAATGAAAAGTTGACAATGTTTCTAATGCTGCAACCCTACCCAAAGCCAAGAAGAAGTTTTGGCTGATGTTGGACTTCAAAA
Source organism: Staurois parvus (assembly GCF_062004578.1). Classification (NCBI taxonomy): domain Eukaryota; kingdom Metazoa; phylum Chordata; class Amphibia; order Anura; family Ranidae; genus Staurois; species Staurois parvus. The sequence goes on along the minus strand of NW_028319310.1, from coordinate 58,370 downwards.
GCAAGACAAGAAAAGGAGAAAACTTGGTATTTGCCAGTGAGGTCCCTCAAAGTCTTCACATGTTGTGGTATCTCCACAATATGAATTGCGGGGGGAGGGTTGGAGAATCTGTGGGCCGGGATTCCATCTTTCATCACTAAGAATGATGCCACCTCTTTGGAAGACGCTGAAAAAAAAGTCCTGACTGAGAGGAATATGGCCCCGTTTTTCTCCTCATTGAACATCAGTGTTGGGTATTGAGTGGAGGCTTCAAGAAGAAAGCCAGGCCAAGAAGAGGGAAGGATGATGGAGATCTTGAAGGTCAAGTCAACTTCACACTTGGGTGAATAGCATATTAGGAACTTTGCTGCAATAAGGGCCCTCAAAGTCTTTACATTTTGCAGTACATCGACAATAAGAATTACAGGGGGGATCTGTGGGCCGGAATTCCATCGTCCATGATTAAACATGATGCCATCTCTTTAAAAGACGCTGTAGAGCAAAGAGGAGGTGACCGGAAAGCCAACCACAGGACATCTGTAAAAGATATTCAGATTGCGAAAGAAGGAAACTCCCTTGAAATGAAAGACAGTTGGAAGCTATGCAGATGGTCAAAAAAATGCCAACAGAGGTTCTAACTCTTCTATTCTTTACCCAGAACCAAAAAAAAGTTTTGGCTTTGACTTGTATTGGGCATCCTAGCTTTCAAGACCCAGTTTTTCCACCATTGACCACCACCATCTTTTAATGATGTTAAAGTCATCCACGGCTAACATGTCAGACATTCAGATTCGAAAGAAGGACAGTGCTTTGAAATGAACAACAGTTGGGAGCTAAGAAGACAGCAATAAACTGTTGACAATGTTTCTAATGCTGCAACCTTACCCAAAGCCAAGAAGAAGTTTTGGCTGATGTTGGACTTCAAAAGAAAGACAAGAAAAGGAGAAAACTTTCATAGTTTCCAGTGAGGTTCCTCAATGTCTTCACATGTTGTAGTATTTCCAAAATAGGAATTGCCGGGGGGGGGGGGGGGGTGGTTGGAGGATCTGTGGGTGCTGGGATTCCATCTTACATGACTAAGAATGATGCCACCTCTTTGGAGGACGCTGAAAAAAAAGTCCTGACTGAGAGGAATATGGCCCCGTTTTTCTCCTTATTGAACATCAGCGTTGGGTATTGAGTGGAGGCCTCAAGAAGGAAGCCAGGCCAAGAAGAGGGAAGGATGATGGAGGTCTCAAAGGTGAAGTCAGCTTCACACTTGGGTGAATAGCATATTAGGAACTTTGCTGCAATAAGGGCCCTCAAAGTCTTTACATGTTGGGGTACATCGACAATAAGAATTACGGGGGGGATCTGTGGGCCGGAAATTCCATCATCCATGATTAAACATGATGCCCTCTCTTTAAAATATGCTGTAGAGCAAGGAGAAGGTGATATGAAAGTCAACCACAGGACACCTGTTAAAGATCTTCAGATTGCGAAAGAAGGAAACTCCACTGAAATGAAAGATAGTTGGAAGCTATGCAGATGATAAAAAAAAAAATGCCCACGGAGGTTCTAACTCTTCCATTCTTTACCCAAAATCAAAAATACATTTTGGTTTTTGACTGGTATTGGGCAGTCTAGCTTTCAAGACCCAGTTTTCCCCCCATTGATCACCACCACCTTTTAATGATGTGAAAGCCATCCACAGCCCACATGTCAAAGATCCAGATTCCACAAGAAGGACAGTCCCTTGAAATGAAGAACAGTTAGGAGCTAAGAAGACAGCAATACAAATTTGACAATGTTTCTAATGCTGCAACCCTACCCAAAGCCAAGAAGAAGTTTTGGCTGATGTTGGACTTCAAAAGCAAGACAAGAAAAGGAGAAAACTTTGTTAGTTGCCAGTGAGGTCCCTCAAAGTCTTTACATGTTGCGGTACATCGACAATAAGAATTACGGGGGGGATCTGTGGGCCGGGATTCCATTGTCCATGGTTAAACATGATGCCATCTCTTTAAAAAACACTCTACAGTGTAGAGCAAGGAGAAGGTGATATGAAAGTCAACCACAGGACACCTGTTAAAGATCTTCAGATTGCGAAAGAAGGAAACTCCACTGAAATGAAAGACAGTTGGAAGCTATGCAGATGATCAAAAAAAATGCCAAGAAGAGTGAAGGATGATGGAGATCTTGAAGGTGAAGTCAGCTTCACACTTGGCTGAATAGCATATTAGGAACTTTGCTGCAATAAGGGCCCTCAAAGTGTTTACATGTTGGCAGATGGTCAAAAAAAAATGTCAACGGAGGTTCTAACGCTACCATTCTTTACCCAAAACTTTCCAGTGAGGACCCTCAAAGTCTTTACATCTCTCCACAATATGAATTGCGGGGGGTTGGAGGATCTGTGGGCCAGGGTTCCATTGTCCATGACTAAGAATGATGCCACCTCTTTGAAGGATGCTGAAAAAAAAAGTCCTGACTGAGAGGACAATGGCCCCGTTTTTCTCCTCATTGAACGGCAGCGTTGGGTCTTGAGTGGAGGCCTCAAGAAGAAAGCCAGGCCAAGAAGAGGGAGGGATGGTGGAGATCTCGAAGGTGAAGTCAGCTTCACACTTGGCTGAATAGCTTATTAGGAACTTTGCTCTGGGAGTAAAACACAACAAGCTTTATGAACACAACAGACGCTGAACAGAGCCAAGAAAGAGATGTATCACTGAAAATATACTCAGGCAGGTACCTCCATTTTTAACCCTTTTGCTAATTTTCTTCCTTGCGTAGAAATACAGCCTGCTTAAGAGCGCACACTCCTCCAGACAGACACCCACCCATCAGGGCATTTTACTATTCGTGTAACTCCTCCCACTGCTTGCGTCACGGCTGCGATGTGTTCAAGAAGCTATGTACAGCCCCTTCCCACCAGCCACGATCTGCCTGCATTGTATAGAGAAGCACAGAGACCCCGTGATGACATCACTGAATCTAAAATAAGGTATGTCATAAACATAGAAAGGCTTTAGGTTACATTTTCATTAATATGTTGATGAGGAGGAGCCAGGAGGAGGAGCCAGGATAGGCAAAATGTAAGCAGAAGAAACGTCAGCCGGTGGTGCAGCATTAAAGTGAACACGATGTTTTGTCCCGGGCAATGCAAAGGTTCGCATTAAGAGACGATAGCTGTGGCTATGACTGGCAAAAACAATTCTGACCCCTTCCATCCGCAGCTCGCAATGTTTCCTAAGAAGGAGTCACGCTTTAATAGCTGCCTCTGCTCATTACCCCGCCATTATTTGTATCGGATGTATCGGATGTATGCGATGTATACATTATCCAGCAACATATGCTAGTGATTCTCTCCTGCAGTATTTGCCTCGTTCTTCCTCTGTTTACTTCACATCATAAATGATATTTTCTTTCCTTGGCCGGCTCCCAGCGTTTCTCTAGCGTGCTGCAAAAATCGCATAAACACCACACATCCTGTATCACATTCCCGGAGAAACGGTCCTCACATATCCCAAAGTTTATCATCCTTTAAATGTATCTTGAAATCTCAGCATGAGACAGCCTAAGGTGGCATCCTGAGCCTATCCAAGCTCCCCATAGGTTCTTCTAAACATGCCCATAGATGAGCCACACCCATTTCTTTACATCCTGCCCCCTAGGACCCTTATCACATCCTGTATCACATTCCCGGAGAAAAGGTCCTTACATATCCCAAAGTTTCTCATCCTTTAAATGTATCTTGAAATCTCAGCATGAGACAGCCTAAGGTGGCATCCTGAGCCTATCCAAGCTCTGCATATGTTCTTCTAAACATGCCTATAGCTGAAACACACCCATTTCTTCATGCCCTGCCCCCTAGGATCCTTATCACATCCTGTATCACATTCCCAGAGAAAATGTCCTTACATATCCCAAAGTTTCTCATCCTTGAAATGTATCTTGAAATCTCAGTGTGGGACATACTAAGGTGGAATCCTGAGCCTATCCAAGCCCTGCATAGGTTCTTCTAAACATGTCTCTAGCTGAGCTACACCCATTTCTTCATGCCCTGCCCCCTAGGATCCTTATCACATCCTGTACACATTCCCGAGAACATGTTCTGAGATATCCCAGAGTTTCTTATCCTTTCAATGTATCTTGAAATCTCAGTGTGGGACAGCCTAAGGTGGCATCCTGAGCCTATCCAAGCTCTGCATATATTCTTCTAAACATGCCTATAGCTGAGCCACACCCATTTCTTCACATCCTGCCCCCTAGGATACCTATCATATTCTGTGTCACATTTCCACAGAAAATGTCCTTAGATATCCCAAAGCTTCTCATCCTTTAAATGTATCTTGAAATCTCAGCATGAGACAGGCTTAGGTCTCATCCTGTGCCTATCCAAGCTCCCCACAGGTTCTTCTAAACATGTCTATAGAGCTGAGCTACACCCATTTCTTCATGCTCTGCCCCCTAGGATCCTGTATCACTTTACCGGAGAAATGGTCCTTACATATCCCAAAGTTTCTCATCCTTGAAATGTATCTTGAAATCTCAGCATGGGACAGCCTTAGGTTGCATCCTGAGCCTACCCAAGCTCCCCGTAGGTTCTTCTAAACATGTCTATAGCTGAGCCAAACCCATATCTTAACACCCTGCCCCCTAGGATCCTTATCACAGCCTGTATCACATTCCCGAGAACATGTTCTGAGATATCCCAGAGTTTCTCATCCTTTTAATGTATCTTGAAATCTCAGCATGGGGCAGCCTAAGGTGGCATCCTGAGCCTGTCCAAGATCTAAAATACAGGAGTATTCCTAGATTGTAAGCTCAAAAGAGCAGGGCCCTCGATCCCCTCATGTTATGCATTGTATTGGTATTGTTCTGTCACATGTTCTGTCCCCCTTTGTAATGTACAGCGCTGAGCGAACTATTGGCGCTTTATAAATACTGTATAATAATAATAATAATAATCTCAGCATGGGACAGCCTGAAACGGCATCCTGAGCCTAGCCAAGCCCTGCATATATTCTTCTAAACATGCCTATAGCTGAGCAGCACCCATATCTTCACACCCTGCCCCCTAGGATCCTTATCACATCCTGTATCACATTCCCGGAGAAAAGGTCCTCACATATCCCAAAGTTTCTCACTCATCCTTTATATGTATCTTGAAATCTCAGCATGGGACAGCCTAAGGTGGCATCCTGAGCCTACCCAAGCTCTGCATAGGTTCTTCTAAACATGTCTATAGCTGAGCCACACCCATTTCTTCATGCCCTGCCCCCTAGGATACTTAACACATCCTGTACACATTCCTGGAGAAAATGTTCTTAGATATCCCAAAATTTCTCATCCTTTAAATGTATCTTGAAATCTCAGCATGGGACAGTCTAAGGTGGAATCCTGAGCCTATCCAAGCTCTGCATATGTTCTTCTAAACATGCCTACAGCTAGGCCATGCCCATATCTTAACACCCTGCCCCCTAGGATCCTTATCACATCCTGTATCACATTCCCGAGAACATGTTCTTAGATATCCCAGAGTTTCTCATCCTTTAAATGTATCTTGAAATCTCAGTGTGGGACAGCTTAAGGTGGCATCCTGAGCCTATCCAAGCCCTGCATATATTCTTCTAAACATGCCTATAGCTGAGCCGCACCCATATCTTCACACCCTGCCCCCTAGGATCCTTATCACATGCTGTATCACATTCCCAGAGAAAATGTTCTTAGATATCCCAGAGTTTCTCATCCTTTAAATGTATCTTGAAATCTCAGTGTGGGACAGCTTAAGGTGGCATCCTGAGCCTATCCAAGCCCTGCATATATTCTTCTAAACATGTCTTTAGCTGAACCACATCCATTTCTTTATGCCCTGCCCCCTAGGATCCTTATCACATCCTGTATCACATTCCAGGAGAAAATGTTCTTAGATATCCCAAAGTTTCTCATCCTTTATATATATCTTTAAATCTCAGCATGGGACAGCCTAAGGTGGCATCCTGAGCCTACCCAAGCTCCCCACAGGTTCTTCTAAATGTGTCTATAGCTGAACCACACCCATTTCTTTATGCCCTGCCCCCTAGGATCCTTATCACATGCTGTATCACATTCCCGGAGAAAATGTTCTTAGATATCCCAGAGTTTCTCATCCTTTCAATGTATCTTGAAATCACAGTGAGTGACAGCCTAAGGTGGCATCCTGAGCCTATCCAAGCCCTGTATATATTCTTCTAAACATGCCTATAGCTGGGCCGCACCCATTTCTTCTTGCCCTGCCCCCTAGGATCCTTATCACATCCTAAATCACATTTCCGGAGGAAATGTCCTTAGATATCCCAAAGTTTTTCATCCTTTAAATGTATCTTGACATTTCATTTGGGGACAGCCTAAGGTGGGTCCTGAGCCTATCCAAGCTCTGCATAGGTTCTTCTAAACATGCATATTGCTGAGCCACACCCATTTCTTCTTGCCCTGCCCCCTAGGATCTTTAAAATCAGGAAATAGAGACAGCATGAAGGTTGTCAGTACTCTACCCAACAGTAAAGAGCAAGGTGGTGGTTTAATGGGACAAGAACTCTGAAATTCCAACCCCACTTTTTTACCCTCCCCTTGCCGCTTTTTTATGTCACCATTTTTAAAAATCTAGCATTTGCACAGATCTCTGCCAGGTCTTGGGCAGAGTCCTGTGGCACGTCTGTGCACATGTTGGGATACTTGGACAGGCTCACATTTGTCACTAGTTTCGGGTAGCTGGGAGATGCCAGAAACTCATAGCATCTGCGTGCACGAGAATTCCTGCTCATTTTGGTATTTACATAACTCCCACTGCTTGCATCAGGGCTGAGGGCTCTTTAGAGGAGTACTGAGGCAGGATGCTGTGATGTTTTTAGGAAGCTATGTATGGCCCCCTGCCAGCCCCTCCCACCAGTCACGTACTGCCTGTGTTGCATAGAGAACCACAGGGACCCAGTGCTGAGTTCTAAAACAAAGCATGTAATGAAAACAGAAAGATTTTACTTAATAATTAATTTATTAATAGCTAAATCCAACTTCAGCTTTAAATTATAGGCCAACTGCAGCCATTTTTAATTTGATTAAATTAGATTGGTGAAGGGTTCAAGCCTCTGTCAGGTTTTTATTTGGATAGGAAGTGATGAGGACACAGACAACAAAAAACATCTTAAAACTCCTGACAATGTTTTTATTTCCATCCGATCCTTCTTTACCCAGAAATTACCCCTCCCCCATTTCTTATCTTGGTGTCACTGAGACAGGAAGTAAGGGCAAATCTCTCTAACGGGGTCACAGAATGAATAAAAGACCTGGAAAAAATGTTAACTTATCCCTACTCTAGCCAAAACTAGGCTTTTAAATTCTAGGCTTGTGTAGCAATGTTTTATTTACTTTTTGTAACAAATGTGGAATTTTCTTTTAAAGGCCTGTCAAGTACAAAAGTGCAATTACCCAGAAATCCTTGCCTCTTATTTTGGAGAGGGTTATTTTTATAGGCTCGTAAGAAACATAACGAAGCGTTCACTGACCTCCATCAGCTAATCCCATTGAGAATCTGACTAATCAACCAACAAAATGTTCATTCAACGCCCACAAAACAAGCTTTCTGCACAGCGCCGCGAGCGCACTCCGCCGCGTCCCGCTACTTAACAAAACTATTTATTATGGAATAAAAGTCTCCTATAAAAGTCATTATTGCAGTGACCGTTCCCATAGTGTACAGACAAAAAGGTTGCGTTCGCTGATCCTGACGCATCACGACTACGCAAGATTCTGTATAGATAAAGAGCGATCCCGACGACCTCTCCGGCATCTGACTATTAATGGCACACTATGTCAAGGCCCTCATTGTGTTCTAGCCTGTATAGAAATGTCATTGTATGCAGAAAGATGGCATGTAAATGAGCTGATGACTCATCCAATCAACAATGTGTATTAAAAAACAAAACAAAATAATATATAAATACATATATATATATATACACACACATTTTTATTTATTTATTTGTATATAAAAAATATATACTGTATATATGATTCATATATTGATTGTAGATATTATATATATATATATATATATATATTATGGAATACGTAGGATCAATATAGAGAGTATAAAAAAATATGTATTTATATGCATGCAGAAAGAACAAAATAATATGCAGAGAACTCCAATCAACAATATATATTTAAAAAAATAAAATAATAATAATTTAAAAAAATCAAAGAAAAAAAAAATAAAAAAAATATATATATATAGCATAGCTGATTGCATAGCTTTAGGTCTGACTCAATAGGGGTCATTTCAGGCCTCTGCAATGAGACCACTGCTTCCCCACAGGGAGCATAGGTCCTGTTCTACAGCAAGCTGACAGTGGACAGACTTTTCTACTCTCTGGTTGCTTTCCTAGGGTAGGCGAATTTTGGCCATCCTAGGATAGGTGAACTTTGGCCATCCTAGGGTAGGTGAACTTTAGCCCCCTAGGGTAGGTGAACTTTGGTCATCCAAGGGAAGGCGAACATTGGTCATCCAAGGACAAGTGAACTTTGGTTATCCAAGGGTAGGCGAACTTTGGCCATCCAAGGGTAGATGAACTTTGGCCATCCTAAGGTAGGCAAACTTTGGCCATCCAAGGGTAGTTGAACTTTGGCCATCCAAGGGTAGATGAACTTTGGCCATCCAAGGGTAGATGAACTTTGGTGGCCATCCTAAGGTAGGCGAAGTTTGGTCATCCAAAGGAAGGCGAACATTGGTCATCCAAGGACAAGTGAACTTTGGTTATCCAAGGGTAGGCGAACTTTGGCCATCCAAGGGTAGATGAACTTTGGCCATCCCTAAGGTAGGCGAACTTTGGCCATCCAAGGGTAGGTGAACTTTGGCCATCCAAGGGTAGATGAACTTTGGCCATCCTAGGGTAGATGAACTTTGGTGGCCATGCTAAGGTAGGCGAACTTTGGCCATCCAAGGAAAGCGAACATTGGTCATCCAAGGACAAGTGAACTTTGGTTATCCAAGGGTAGGTGAACTTTGGCCATCCAAGGGTAGATGAACTTTGGCCATCCTAAGGTAGGCGAACTTTGGCCATCCAAGGGTAGGTGAACTTTGGCCATCCAAGGGTAGATGAACTTTGGTGGCCATCCTAAGGTAGGCGAACTTTGGCCATCCAAGGGAAGGCGAACATTGGTCATCCAAGGACAAGTGAACTTTGGTTATCCAAGGGTAGGCGAACTTTGGCCATCCTAAGGTAGGCGAACTTTGGCCATCCAAGGGTAGGTGAACTTTGGCCATCCAAGGGTAGATGAACTTTGGCCATCCAAGGGTAGATGAACTTTGGTGGCCATCCTAAGGTAGGCGAACTTTGACCATCCAAGGGTAGGTGAACTTTGGTCATCCAAGGACAAATGAACTTTGGCCATCCAAGGGTAGGTGAACTTTGGCCATCCAAGGGTAGGCAAACTTTAGTCATCCAAGGACAAGCAAACTTTGGTCATCCAACGGTAGGCAAACATTGGCCATCCAAGAGTAGGTATCACGTACCTGGTGAAGACTGGAATGTTATGGAGGCCTCTCTTGCACCTTATGCCCAACACTCCTGAAGTTGGAGACAGAGAATGTGAGAGCAAAGAGTGGCATGAGTGCTGGAGTAGCTGGCTGTTGGTGTCTACTCTGTAGGTGGGTAGAGCTGGTAGTCGTAGTCCTCAGAATGGGACGCAGGAACAGCTTGGCACCAGAGCAGAAGATGAAGAAGGACCAGGAGACAGGCAGCATACAGCAGTCAGCAGCGACCAGGCAGCAAGGGACTGAATTGGCAGGCAGAACAAGTCCAGGAGGCAGGTCAAGGTCAGTAACAGCTGGGCAAAATGGTGCAGAAACAGTAGGCAAGTACAGTAAACAGGCCGAGGTCAGAGTAATCAGGTGAATGGAGTTTAAGCAGGAGCAGAAGCGAAGTCCAAGGGCAAGCCGGTCATACACGGGTAAGCAGGTACAGTGGATCAGGTCACAGGAACAAGTTGAAGACCATTCAGCAACTGCTCATAATGACAGACCAGTTTAAATAGGCCATTGTGTGCCAAGTGCGCACGCTAATTGGAATGCTCACGAGCCTATTTGCATGTGCCCATGCATGCACAAATGTGCGCGCGATGCACTGGAACAAAACATCTTTTGCTTTTTCACTTAGAAGTATGAACACGTGAGCAATGCATACGAATACGAGAAGTCTGTACTGGGTTTCTGGTGCTAGGAATATGTTTTCCCTTACAGTAGGCAAACTTTTGCAGTCCAAAGGTAGGTGAACTTTGACCATTCAAATGTGGATGAACTTTGGTCATCCAAGGGTAGGTGAACTTTGGTCATCCAAGGGTAGGTGAACTTTGGTCATCCAAGAGTAGGTGAACTTTGGTCATCCAAGGGTAGGTGAACTTTGGTTATCCAAGGGTAAGTGAACTTTGGTTATCCAAGGGTAGGTGAACGTTGGTCATCCAAGGGTAGGTCAACATTGGTCATCCAAGGGTAGGTCAACATTGGTCATCCAAGGGTAGGTGAACTTTGGTCATCCAAGGGTAGGTGAACGTTGGTCATGCAAGGGTAGGTCAACGTTGGTCATCCAAGGGTCGGTGAACTTTGGTCATCCAAGGGTAGGTGAACTTTGGTCATCCAAGGGTAGGTGAACTTTGGTCATCCAGAGACAAGTGAACTTTGGTCACCCAAAGGTAGGTGAACTTTGGTCATCTAAGAGTAGGTGAACTTTGGCCATCCAAGTGTAGCTGAACTTTGGTCATCCAAGGGTCGGTGAACGTTGGTCATCCAAGGGTAGGTGAACTTTGGTCATCCAAGGGTAGGTGAACTTTGGTCATCCAAGGGTCGGTGAACTTTGGTCATCCAAGGGTAGGTGAACTTTGGTCATCCAAGGGTCGGTGAACTTTGGTCATCCAAGGGTCGGTGAACTTTGGTCATCCAAGGGTAGGTGAACGTTGGTCATCCAAGGGTAGGTCAACATTGGTCATCCAAGGGTAGGTGAACGTTGGTCATCCAAGGGTAGGTCAATGTTGGTCATCCAAGGGTCGGTGAACTTTGGTCATCCAAGGGTAGATGAACTTTGGTCATCCAAGGGTAGGTGAACGTTGGTCATCCAAGGGTAGGTGAACTTTGGTTATCCAAGGGTAGGTGAACTTTGGTCATCCAGAGACAAGTGAACTTTGGTCATCCAATGGTAGGTGAACTTTGGTTATCCAAGGGTAGGTGAACTTTGGTCATCCAGAGACAAGTGAACTTTGGTCATTCAAGGGTAGGCAAACTTTGGCCATTTAAGGATAGGAACATTTTGACCATCCAAAGGCACGTGAACTTTGGCCATCCAAGGGTAGGCAAACTTTGTCCATCCAGCTGTGGTGAAACTACAAATCCCATCATCCCACCACGGCTTTCAGAGTCTTGTAATGCCTCATAGGACTTGTAGTTCCTCCACAGCCGGAGGGCTCCAGATTGGCCACCCCTGGAGGGTTCAGTTGAGATTTAATCAGAACTGGGAATTCAGATGTAGAGTTCCCTGAGAGATATAAGACTCCGTAGGTGATAGAGAGCTGATATCCACTGAAGTGTCTCTTTTGGTGGCCCTGTTGGATCATACATGAAATATACATTAAGTGGCCCTTGCAGTGAGGATCAATGGCTCCAGGCTCATTTGTCTGGACACATACTCCAAGACATCAGTCATGGTCAGGCTAAGCCCCGTCTGTGGTACAACGGACTCCCCCATGTCTGTTCCAGCAACAGCTTGATTCCTAACAGCTGCAAGACCCCCAGACCAGTCCAGGAGATGGGCCGCAGGAGCAGCCGTCACCTACATCCCCCCTCTGGCTCGAATTATCTCCTATAACACAAGTGCTTAGAGGGAATGTTAATAAGATGGGTTTTTTCAAGCAGATCGTATTCCTCTGTCCACTCTGGGCTTTGCGCGGCATATGGTGGCTCACAATTGTCTCGTGATTTATATATCGATTGCTTTTTTCTATCCATTTACAGATCAATAGCAGCTGAGACGACCCGCACATCTGTCCTCCTCCAGAGTGACACTGTCAGTTTATGTCATCAAATATATTTTATAACCTTAAAAATACAAATAGAAAAAATAAAAAATAAATAACATTAAAAAATAAAAATAAAGTAAAAAAAAAATCTAAATCAAAACTAAAACCTGAAAAAAAAATAAAAATAAATAATAAATGAATATATATATATTGCTGTCACTGGCACCAATGCTGGGGGCTAGTGTTGCTGCCACTGACACCAATGATGGGGTTTATTATTGCTGCCACTGACACCTATACTGGGGATTATCATTGCTACCGTAGACACATATTAGAGGTTATTATTGCAGTCACTGACACCAATGCTATGGGTTTTATCATATCCACTGACACCATTGCTGGTGGTTATTATTGCGGCCACTGACACCAGTTATAGAGCTTATTATGCCACTGACACCAATGCTGGAGGTTATTGTTATAATTTCATCCACTGACACCATTGCTGGTGGTTATTATTGCGGCCACTGAGACCAGTTGTAGAGCTTATTATGCCACTGACACCAATGCTGGAGGTTATTATTATAATTTCATCCACTGACACCAGTGCTAGGGGTTATTATTGCTCCCTTTGACACCATTGCTGGGAGCAGGGGCAGACTGACAACTCAAGGGGCCCCCGGGCAATAGGGGATCATGGGGCCCCTGTGTCCTTGCCCACACTCAAACCACACCCAAAAAAGCCTATTAAAGGTACCAGGGGAATCTCATGGGGCCCCCCTACTGACCCTGGGCCCTCGGCAGTGCCCGAGCACTCGAATGGTCAGTCCGCCCCTGGCTGGGAGTTTTTATTGCAGCCACTGACCACTGACACCAATGCTGGGGACTGTTATTGTTCCCACTGACATCAATGTTGTGGGTTATTATTGCATCCATTGAGACCAATGATGGAGCTTATTATTGCTGATACTGACACCAGTGCTGGGTTTATTATTACAACCACTGACACCAATGCTGGGGGTTTTATTACATCCACTGACACCAATGCTGGGGGTTTTATTACATCCACTGACACCATTGCTGGTGTTTATTATTGCGGCCACTGACTCAAGTTATGGAGCTTATTATTGATGCCACTGACACCAATGGTGGAGGTTATTATTATAATTTAATCCACTGACACCAGTGCTATGGGTTATTATTGCTCCCTTTGACAACATTGCTGGGAGATATTATTGCAGCCACTGACACCAATGCTGGGGGCTATTATTGTTCCCACTGACATCAATGTTGTGTGTTATTATTGCATCCACTGAGACCAATGATGGAGCTTATTATTGCTGATACTGACACCAGTGCTGTGGGCTATTATTGCAGTCACTGACAGTAAAGCTGGGGTTTATTATTACATCTACTGACACCAATGTTGGGGCTTATTATTGCTGTCACCAATGCCAACGCTGGGGGTTATCATTGCGGTCCCTGACACCAATGCTTGGGGTTGGTATTACTGCCACTGACACCAATGCTGGGGGTTGGTATTACTGCCACTGACACCAGTGCTGGGGGTTGGTATTACTGCCACTGACACCAATGCTGGGGGTTGGTATTACTGCCACTGACACCAATGCTGGGGGTTGGTATTACTGCCACTGACACCAATGCTGGGGGTTGGTATTACTGCCACTGACACCAGTGCTGGGAGTTGGTATTACTGCCACTGACACCAATGCTGGGGGTTGGTATTACTGTCACTGACACCAGTGCTGGGGGTTGGTATTACTGCCACTGACACCAGTGCTGGGGGTTGGTATTACTGCCACTGACACCAGTGCTGGGGTTTGGTATTACTGCCACTGACACCAATGCTGGGGGTTGGTATTACTGTCACTGACAACAGTGCTGGGAGTTGGTATTACTGCCACTGACACCAATGCTGGGGGTTGGTATTACTGCCACTGACACCAATGCTGGGGGTTGGTATTACTGCCACTGACACCAGTGCTGGGGGTTGGTATTACTGCCACTGACACCAATGCTGGGGGTTGGTATTACTGCCACTGACACCAATGCTGGGGGTTGGTATTACTGCCACTGACACCAATGCTGGGGGTTTATATTACTGCCACTGACACCAATGCTGTTGCTTATCTTTCTCCCACTTCCTCTTCAGTGTCCATTGTGGTACACTGCAAAAAATGCAGCAGGATTGAACCTTTTGGGCTCATTTTGGATAGGCCGCCTATTTTGACGCAATCACCTTAACACACGAAAACGCGTCGCCACCGCGCAGCCCTCTCAAAGCCTTAAATGCCACACTTGGGGGCCACTGCTAGAGTTCCCCTTTAACTCCACTACGCTTCCGGATTTTGATTCAATCAGTCGCCCTGAACGCTGCGCTGCAATTCCATCTCTTCTGATCCGTCACCGTTAATCGGCACTCGGCCAGCGCCGAAATCTGGATAACGCATTAGAGCGCGGGACGGCAAAACAATGACTGATTCTCGGAGCATCACCCCCCCCCCCAGGAACTCTACAGAAAATACAATCAAACGTCCCTGGTATTTTTAGATCTTTCAAAGCTTTTCCTCATTGTTCCCATACAAGGAGCTGCAGTGGGGAGTGAGGTCATCGCGGTGAAGTCATCTCCTTGGCGGGGGGGAGGGAGGTCTGTGCGGTTTTCATACAATCCACCAGCATATCTCTACTCCCTGCCTGCTGGCTGCCCAAAGGAAACAAAGCACTTAATTGTCTGGACGGGTTCCAAATTCCTGCTGATACAGAAAGACGGCTTGAGCCTTCAGTCCTTAAAGGAGCAGGCCGTCCCTGATCCTGCAAACCGTCCCTGATCCTGCAGGCCGTCCCTGAACCCGCAGGCCGTCCCTGAACCCGCAGGCCGTCCCTGAACCCGCAAACCATCCCTGATCCCGCAAACCGTCCCTGATCCTGCAGGCCATCCCTGAACCCGCAGGCTGTCCCTGAACCCGCAGGCCGTCCCTGATCCCCCAAACCGTCCCTGATCCCGCAGGCCGTCCCTGATCCCGCAGGCCGTCCCTGATCCCGTAGGCCGTCCCTGAACCCGCAGGCCGTCCCTGAACCCGCAGGCCGTCCCTGATCCCGCAGGCCGTCCCTGAACCCACACGTCGTCCCTGATCCCGCAGGTCATCCCTGATCCCACAGGCCGTCCCTGATCCCGCAGGCCGTCCCTGATCCATCTCCATTGTGGGAGGACGAAGGAAATCTCTGCAGATTACAGCAGAGAAATTGTGGATTTCACGACCGAACACAGTGCTGGATTGACAGGAGTGATTGAGTGAACGGCAAGCTTTGCATAGAGGATTGGAACCCCTGGGGTGTTTTTACTTCCATAGTTAGTCTGGCTGAAAAAAGACAAAAGTCCATCTAGTGCATCCATAAAACTCAGACCTCCCTCATCACATCAGACCTCCCTCATCACATCAGACCTCCCTCATCACATCAGACCTCCCACATCACATCAAACCTCCCTCATCACATCAGACCTCCCTCATCACATCAAACCTCCCTCATCACATCAGACCTCCCTCATCACATCAGACCTCCCACATCACATCAAACCTCCCTCATCACATCAGACCTCCCTCATCACATCAGACCTCCCTCATCACATCAGACCTTCCTCATCACATCAGACCTCCATCATCACATCAGAGGTCCCGCATCATGTCAGAGTTCTTCAATGACATCATTGTCCTACCTTCACATCAGAGCCTCCCATTACTTAAGAGCCCTCCATGACATTAGAGCCCCGATTCACATCAGAGTCCGCAACACCACATTAGAGCACCTCTTTGAATTAGAAACCCCCATTACAGCAGAGGTCCCCAAAATTGTCAGAGGTCCCCCATTATATCAGAGACTCCCTATGCATCAGAGGCTCCACTCCACGTCAAAGGCCCTCCTTCACAATATGGGCTCCCCTTTACATCAAACGTTCGCTCCTTAGATCACAGTCCTCCCTGCACATCAGATGTCCTCCTTCATATCAGAGGTCCTCCTTAACAACAGACGTCCCCATAACATCTTAGCCCCCCCATCACATCAGAAGCCCCCCTCCACATCAGAGGTCCTCCTTCACATCAGAGTCCCCATTCATGTCAGAAGTCCCCCTTCACATCAGAGCCCCCCCTAACATCAGGGGTCCCCATAACATCATATATATATATATATATATTCATTGAAATATATTTTGAAATATATTGAAATATACTGAATACGGCCAAAATTGTAGCGTTTCAAATATATGTCAATATATTTGAGAAGAATATTTGTAAAATGTATTTCAAATATACTTTTCTTCCATGTGGGATTTTAGAAGGGTTCAGCAGAGGAGGGGTTAATTCCGCCAGCCGGTACGCCAGATCGGCGGTAACACGATAAGCCCTGATAGGTGTTTGGAAACGAGAAACATTTTTAAGATCAAGGCGGAGGAGCGATCGGCGACATCAAGTTTGGAGTCTTTATTTTACCCTAAAAGGGAAATGGCGTTGTCTCGGAGCCAGAGACTCCTGCAGTAAAGAAATCCAGGATTTGGCCGCCGCTTCGTCTGCCGTGATTGTATGGAGTGGTTGTCCTGAGCCGTATATGAAATATGGATTTATAACAAGACGGGATTTAGATATGGACATATATGGGGGGGGGGGGGGGTAAAAACAGCCTAGAATGTATCAATGAATCTAATGCATCAAATGTACCAATGTATCGAATGTATAGAATGTATCAAATGTATAGAATGTATAGAGTGTATCAAATGCATCAACATATCATATGTATCGAATGTATAGAATGCATCGAATGTATCAAATGTATCAGTGTATCGAACAGGGGCGGACTGACCATTGGGGAACTCGGACACTGCCCGAGGGCCCGGGGTGAGTAGGGGGCCCCATGAGATGCCCCTGGTACCTTTTTCATAGGCTTTTTTCAGTTTGGGCAAGGACACAGGGGCCCCATGATCCCCTATTGCCCCGTGAGTTGTCAATCCGCCCCTGGTGATGGTTGGGGGTGGGGGGGGGGGTTAAGCTGGCCATATACGTGTAGATTTTTGGAGAATATTCATAATAAAAGTCGCACAAAAAATCTTTGAACGTTCAATGAATGGATGAATGTCGTTCAAAAATGACATTCGATTTTAAAAGGAATGTCATTTCTGAATGAAAACCGCATACACCGAAAAATGTGTTCAATCGAGAAAGGTTTTCCTTCCTGATCCTTCGATTGTTCCTGTCACTGCTGTCGAAAACAAACAGTAATTTGACCCCCACTAATGATTAGAAAATGAAACGAATATTCTTGAAACGAAAATTCTCGAACGAAAATCTATACGTGTATGGCCAGCTTTAGAGGGAGGGTTAGTGTTGGGGTTAGAGGGAGGGTTAGTGTTGGGGTTATAGGGAGGGTTAGTGTTGGGGTTACAGGGAGGATTAGTGTTGGGGTTACAGGGAGGGATAGTGTTGGGGTTACAGGGAGGGTTAGTGTTGGGGAGACAGGGAGGAATAGTGTTGGGGTTACAGGAAGGATTAGTCTTGGGGTTACAGGGAGGGTTAGTGTTGGGGTTACAGGGAGGGTTAGTGTTGGGGTTACAGGGAGGGATAGTGTTGGGGTTAGAGGAAGGATTAGTCTTGGGGTTACAGGGAGGGATAGTGTTGGGGTTATAGGGAAGGTTAGTGTTGGGGTTAGAGGGAGGGTTAATGTTGGGGTTACAGGGAGGGATAGTGTTGGGGTTAGAAGGAGGGTTAGTGTTGGGGTTACAGGGAGGGTTAGTGTTGGGGTTACAGGGAGGATTAGTGTTGGGGTTAGAGGGAGGGTTAGTGTTGGGGTTACAGGGAGGGATAGTGTTGGGGTTACAGGGAGGGTTAGTGTTGGGGTTACAGGGAGGAAAAGTGTTGGGGTTACAGGGAGGGATAGTGTTGGGGTTAGAGGGAGGGTTAATGTTGGGGTTACAGGGAGGGTTAGTGTTGGGGTTACAGGGAGGATTAGTGTTGGGGTTACAGGGAGGGATAGTGTTGGGGTTACAGGGAAGGTTAGTGTTGGGGTTACAGGGAGGAATAGTGTTGGGGTTACAGGGAGGGATAGTGTTGGGGTTACAGGAAGGATTAGTCTTGGGGTTACAGGGAGGGATAGTGTTGGGGTTACAGGGAGGGATAGTGTTGGGGTTATAGGGAAGGTTAGTGTTGGGGTTACAGGGAGGGTTAATGTTGGGGTTACAGGGAGGGATAGTGTTGGGGTTAGAGGGAGGGTTAGTGTTGGGGTTACAGGGAGGGTTAGTGTTGGGGTTACAGGGAGGATTAGTGTTGGGGTTAGAGGGAGGGATAGTGTTGGGGTTACAGGGAGGGATAGTGTTGGGGTTACAGGGAGGGATAGTGTTGGGGTTAAAGGGAGGGTTAGTGTTGGGGTTACAGGGAGGAATAGTGTTGGGGTTACAGGGAGGGATAGTGTTGGGGTTAGAGGGAGGGTTAGTGTTGGGGTTACAGGGAGGGTTAGTGTTGGGGTTACAGGGAGGATTAGTGTTGGGGTTACAGGGAGGGATAGTGTTGGGGTTACAGGGAGGGTTAGTGTTGGGGTTACAGGGAGGAATAGTTTTTTGGGGTTACAGGGAGGGATAGTGTTGGGGTTACAGGAAGAATTAGTCTTGGGGTTACAGGGAGGGATAGTGTTGGGGTTACAGGGAGGGATAGTGTTGGGGTTATAGGGAAGGTCAGTGTTGGGGTTACAGGGAGGGATAGTGTTGGGGTTATAGGGAAGGTTAGTGTTGGGGTTACAGGGAGGGTTAATGTTGGGGTTACAGGGAGGGATAGTGTTGGGGTTACAGGGAGGGTTAGTGTTGGGGTTACAGGGAGGGTTAGTGTTGGGGTTACAGGGAGGATTAGTGTTGGGGTTAGAGGGAGGGTTAGTGTTGGGGTTACAGGGAGGGATAGTGTTGGGGTTACAGGGAGGGATAGTGTTGGGGTTACAGGGAGGGATAGTGTTGGGGTTACAGGAAGGATTAGTCTTGGGGTTACAGGGAGGGATAGTGTTGGGGTTAGAGGGAGGGTTAGTATTGGGGTTACAGGGAGGGATAGTGTTGGGGTTACAGGGAGGGATAGTCTTGGGGTTACAGGGAAGGTTAGTGTTGGGGTTACAGGGAGGGATAGTGTTGGGGTTACAGGAAGGATTAGTCTTGGGGTTACAGGGAGGGATAGTGTTGGGGTTACAGGAAGGATTAGTCTTGGGGTTACAGGGAGGGATAGTGTTGGGGTTACAGGGAGGGATAGTGTTGGGGTTACAGGGAGAGTTAGTATTGGGGTTACAGGGAGGGTTAGTGTTGGGGTTACAGGGAGGGATAGTCTTGGGGTTACAGGGAAGGTTAGTGTTGGGGTTACAGGGAGGGATAGTGTTGGGGTTACAGGAAGGATTAGTCTTGGGGTTACAGGGAGGGATAGTGTTGGGGTTACAGGGAGGGATAGTGTTGGGGTTACAGGGAGGGTTAGTATTGGGGTTACAGGGAGGGTTAGTGTTGGGGTTACAGGGAGAGTTAGTATTGGGGTTACAGGGAAGGTTAGTGTTGGGGTTACAGGGAGGGCTAGTGTTGGGGTTACAGGGAAGGTTAGTGTTGGGGTTACAGGTAGGATTAGTGTTGGGGTTACAGAGAGGGATAGTGTTGGGGTTACAGGGAGGGTTAGTGTTGGGGTTACAGGGAAGGTTAGTGTTGGGGTTACAGGGAGGGTTAGTATTGGGGTTACAGGGAAGGTTAGTGTTGGGGTTACAGGGAGGGTTAGTGTTGGGGTTACAGGGAAGGTTAGTGTTCGGGTTACAGGGAGGGATAGTGTTGGGGTTACAGGGAGGGTTAGTGTTGGGGTTACAGGGAGGGACAGTGTTGGGGTTATAGGGAGGGATAGTGTTGGGGTTACAGGGAAGGTTAGTGTTGGGGTTACATGAAGGGACAGTGTTGGGGTTACAGGGAGGGACAGTGTTGGGGTTACAGGGAGGATTAGTGTTGGGGTTACATGAAGGGACAGTGTTGGGGTTACAGGGAGGATTAGTGTTGGGGTTACAGGGAGGGTTAGTGTTGGGGTTACAGGGAAGGTTAGTGTTGGGGTTACAGGGAGGATTAGTGTTGGGGTTACAGAGAGGGATAGTGTTGGGGTTACAGGGAAGGTTAGTGTTGGGGTTACAGGGAGGATTAGTGTTGGGGTTACAGAGAGGGTTAGTGTTGGGGTTACAGGGAAGGTTGGTGTTGGGGTTACAGGGAGGATTAGTGTTGGGGTTACAGAGAGGGACAGTGTTGGGGTTACAGGGAGGATTAGTGTTGGGGTTACAGGGAGGGTTAGTGTTGGGGTTACAGGGAGGATTAGTGTTGGGGTTACAGGGAGGGTTAGTGTTGGGGTTACAGGGAGGGTTAGTGTTGGGGTTACAGGGAGGGATAGTGTTGGGGTTACAGGGAGGATTAGTGTTGGGGTTACAGAGAGGGACAGTGTTGGGGTTACAGGGAGGATTAGTGTTGGGGTTACAGGGAGGGTTAGTGTTGGGGTTACAGGGAGGATTAGTGTTGGGGTTGCAGGGAGGGTTAGTGTTAGGGTTACAGGGAGGATTAGTGTTGGGGTTACAGGGAGGGTTAGTGTTGGGGTTACAGGGAGGATTAGTGTTGGGGTTGCAGGGAGGATTAGTGTTGGGGTTACAGGGAGGGTTAGTGTTGGGGTTACAGGGAGGATTAGTGTTGGGGTTACAGAGAGGGATAGTGTTGGGGTTACAGGGAGGATTAGTGTTGGGGTTACAGGGAAGGTTAGTGTTGGGGTTATAGGGAGGGATATTGTAAGGGGGCCATGACACTTACTGAGGGTTTTTGCGGCCCCTATACTTTCCGGAGGTAATTGTGGGCTCTGAGATGTTTGGGGAGTTGAGAATCCACATACATACAATACAAGGGAAGTGCTAAGCAAACATCCAGGAGTTCAAATTAATTGACCAATAAAATGAATTCATAGCAGAATAAAGGCAACACAATTTGGGGGTCAAACACATTTCCCCTTCATCAAGTAAAAAGTCACAAATATACAAACAATAATACACATAAATAATAATGAATAGTAAAGGTCTTAGGGGACATAACCATTTCCATGTAATATCTAGGGGGTGTCATTATCACACTGACACCAATGCTGGGGGTATTTTTCCTGCCGTTGACATTGTACCCCTTTTTTTTGGCCACGCCCAGAATCACGCAGCGAGTGACGCACTTTGCGCATTGCATTTTTCATCTCAGCCCTCTGCAGGAAAAAAATTGGGGGTACCTGTTCCTGTGACAACTACGACACAAAGAAGGGAATTTCTTCAATTTGGGGAGATTTCCGATCACTTCCTGTTGGGTCCCTAGGACAGGAAGTGAAGGGACATCTCTCTGCTGAGTCACCTGACATGGTTTTTAACCCTTCATTACTATATCCAGAAGAAAACACATTTCTGATTTTATTCTGCTGGCAGGTCCACATCAAACACCTTTTAGGATCCTAAGCTGTTTCAATCGATTCCTCTGCATGGCGGACATGTTTTGCATGTGACAGGTTCTCTTGAGTCAACCTTCTAAATGTCTGAGCTGCCGAGGATCATAATCGGCCCCCTTGGCGTCAGAGAGTCTTCCACCCCCCTGTACACATGGCACGTTCTGGGCGATGAAGTCCAAGGCTCGCTCTGTGTTCCGAGAGGCTGTTACAGACTTGGACGAGCTGACCGAATTCCCGTCCGCCAGGCACTTAGCAGCCAGTAGTACATTTGCTCTCTTGGGCTGGAAATCTGGACCGTCACTCTGTTGATGACAAATCGCAGAACATGGCAGCGATTCCTCAGGAAATGAAAAGTCGGGAACACACTGGTCCTGTTGTATCATTAACAGCATCTATTATATCCGAATGGTCAATACGTTCCCCGTCATTATGAGGGCAGCGACGGCGCCAAACAACATCTTCAATGTATCACATGCATCAAATATATCAATCAAATGTATCAATGTATCGAATGTATAGAATGTATCAATGTATCGAATGTATAGAATGTATCAATGTATTGAATGTATCAAATGTATCAATGTATCAAATGTGTCAATGTATAGAATTTATCAATGTATAGAATGTATCAATGCATCGAATGTATAAATCTATCGAATGTATCAAATGTGTCAATGTGTCAATGTATAGAATGTATCAAATGTATCAATATATCAAATTTATAGAATGTATCAATGTATCGAATGTATAAATCTATCGAATGTATCAAATGTATCAATATATCGAATTTATAGAATGTATCAATGTATCAAATGTATAAATCTATCGAATGTATCAAATGTATCAATGTATAGAATGTATCAAATGTATCAATATATCGAATTTATAGAATGTATCAATGTATCGAATGTATAAATCTATTGAATGTATCAGAAGTATCAATGTATCAAATGTATAGAATGTATCAAATGTATCAGATGTATAGAATGTATCAAATAAATCAATGTATTGAATGTATCAAATGTATTAAATATATCAATGTATCAAATGTATAGAATGTATCAATCTATCGAATGTATCAAATGTATCAATGTATAGAATGTATCAAATGTATCAATATATCAAAGTTATAGAATGTATCAATGTATCAAATGTATAAATCTATCAAATGTATCGAATGTATAAATCTATTGAATGTATCAAATGTATCAATTTATACAATGTAGCAAATGTATCAATATATCGAATTTATAGAATGTATCAATGTATCAATGTATACATCTATTGAATGTATCAGATGTATCAATGTATCAAATGTATAGAATGTATCAATGTATCAAATGTATAGAATGTATCAAATGTATAGAATGCATTGAATGTATCAGATGTATCAATGTATCTAATGTATAAAATGTATAGAATGTATCAAATGTATCAGATGTATTAAATATATCAATGTATCAAATATATAGAATGCATTGAATGTATCAGATGCAGGGGCAGACTGACCATTCAAGCACTCGGGCACTGCCCGAGGGCCCGGGTCAGTAGGGGGCCCCATGAAATGCGCCTGTTACCTTTTTATAGGCTTTTTTGGGTGTGCTTTGAGTGTGGGCAAGAACACAGGGGCCCCATGATCCACTATTGCCCGGGGGCCCCATGAGTTGTCAGTCCGCCCCTGATCAGATGTGTCAATGTATCTAATGTATCAAATGTATAGAATGCACTGAATGTATCAGATGTATCAAATATATAGAATGTATCAATGTATCTAATGTATAAATCTATAGAATGTATCAAATGTATTAAATATATCAATGTATTGAATCTATCAATGTATCAAATGTATAGAATGCATTGAATGTATCAGATGCAGGGGCGGACTGACCATTTGAGCACTCCGGCACTGCCCGAGGGCCCAGGGTCAGTAGGGGGCCCCATGAAATGCCCCTGTTACCTTTTTATAGGCTTTTTTGGGTGTGCTTTGAGTGTGGGCAAGAATACAGGGGCCCCATGAGTTGTCAGTCCGCCACTGATCAGATGAATCAATGTATCTAATGTATCGAATGTATATAATGTATCAATGTATAGAATGTATCAAATGCATCAACATATCATATGTATTGAATGTATAGAATGCATCGAATGTATCAATGTATCGAATTTTTTAAATGTATCAATGTATCGAACAGGGGCGGACTGACCATTGGGGAACTCGGGCACTGCCCGAGGGCCCGGGGTCAGTAGGGGGCCCCATGAGATGTCCCTGGTACCTTTCATAGGCTTTTTTGGGTGTGGTTTGAGTGTGGATGAGGACACAGGGGCCCCATGATCCCCTATTGCCCGGGGGCCCCATGAGTTGTCAGTCCGCCCCTGGTATCAAACGTAAAATGTATCAGATGTATTAATGTATCGAATGTATCAATGTATCAAATGTATAGAATGCATTGAATGTATCAGATGCATCAATGTATCTAATGTATCAATGTATCATATGTAACAAATGTATCAATGTATCAAATGTATAGAATGTATCAATGTATCAGATGTATTAATGTATAGAATGTATCAATGTATCAGATGTATTTATGTATAGAATGTATCAATGTATCAGATGTATCAAATGTATAGAATGTATCAATGTATCAGATGTATTAATGTATCGAATGTATCAATGTATCAAATGTATAGAATGCATTGAATGTATCAGATGCATCAATGTATCTAATGTATCAATGTATCATATGTAACAAATGTATCAATGTATCAAATGTATAGAATGTATCAATGTATCAGATGTATTAATGTATAGAATGTATCAATGTATCAGATGTATTCATGTATAGAATGTATCAATGTATCAGATGTATTAATGTATAGAATGTATCAATGTACCAGATGTATTTATGTATAGAATGTATCAATGTATCTAATGTATCAGATGTATTAATGTATTGAATGTGTCAAATGTATCAAATGTATCAAATATATGGAATGTATCAAATGTATCAAATGTGTTGAATGTATCAATGAATCGAATGTAAACCCAAACCGGTAAATCATCATGTTGCTGCACACGTTCCTGTAAAGTCATAAGTCATACCTGCTGATCTTACCATCAAAGTATATCCATCACCACTTTTGACAACACTTACACAATTCAGTTGCACGTTGTCACCTCTTGACCTGGGTTCCTGAACTGCACATAATGCAGCCTTGACAGCAGACAGTGTGCTCTAGCACATTCCTCCATAGTCACCACATTAAAATTGTTACATTCATCCTCTGCTGGAGAGTACTCAGGAAGTTCCTACAAGGAATCCCCAGGATGTGCGCAATGCGGGAGAGAAAACCTGTCCAAAGTTAGAGGAAAACAGTATTTTTGCAAATAAAAAATGATCTTGATCCTGTTTTGTATAAAGTGATAAAGTGCTTCCTTACCAACCACTGACATCACCTGGCTCATTCATTTACATGCCAGGGAATCTCTATGGACATACTGGAGCAATGAGGCCAACACTATCCCCGCCCCTCTTTTATATATTTTTTTTATTTTAATGTAAGGACCCCCAACTGTCAGTGTGTCATTGTTCTGGGGCCCCAAGTGTTGATGTGTCATTGTTCTGGGACCCCAAGTGTCAGTGTGCCATTGCTCTGGGACCCCAAGTGTCAGCGTGTCATTGTCCTGGGACCCCAAGTGTCAGTGTGTCATTGTCCTGGGACCCCAAGTGTTAGTGTGTCATTGTTCTGGGACCCCAAGTGTCAGTGTGTCATTGTTCTGGGACCCCCAAGTGTCAGCGTGTCATTGTTCTGGGACCCCAAGTGTCAGTGTGTCATTGTTATAAGACCCCAAGTGTTAGTGTGTCATTGTCCTGGGACCCCAAGTGTCATTGTGACATTGTTCTGGGATCCCAAGTGTCATTGTGACATTGTTCTGGGACCCCAAGTGTCATTGTGACATTGTTCTGGGACCCCAAGTGTCATTGTGACATTGTTCTGGGACCCCAAGTGTCAGTGTGTCATTGTTATAAGACCCCAAGTGTCAGTGTGTCATTGTTATAAGACCCCAAGTGTTAGTGTGTCATTGTCCTGGGACCCCAAGTGTCATTGTGACATTGTTCTGGGACCCCAAGTGTCATTGTGACATTGTTCTGGGACCCCAAGTGTCATTGTGACATTGTTCTGGGACCCCAAGTGTCAGTGTGTCATTGTTATAAGACCCCAAGTGTTAGTGTGTCATTGTTCTGAACCTCCAAGTGTCAGTGTGTCATTGTTCTTGGACCCCCAAGTGTCTGTGTCATTGTTCTTGGACCCTCAAATGTCAGTGTGTCCAGCTCTGAGGAAGAAGGTACGACTTTCCAAACGCGTCAGCTGTACTGAGTGTCTACCCCCATGATGGGATTCGCGCTGGCCTCTTGTCTCTGAAGTCCCTTGGAGGACTTACATGCCTGTTTTTATTCGCGGTTTGTGAGTACCATTCCTTTACTAATACATTTTGGTTACTGAGGTAATGCGCAAGGTTGGTGCGCTTCTTGGTTTTTTCCCTTTGCAGTATTGTTCGGGCTTCCCCAGCCTTATTTTGGAGCTGCACAACCTTTCATGCTCTGGTGGTCGTTTCGTTTGGGTTTGATTTCACCTACTCGCCACCGGCCTGGGTCCTGGAGCGCAGGAGGAATCGTATTTTGTCCATTGTTCTGAACCTCTAAGTGTCAGTGTGTCATTTTTCTGGGACCCCCAAAAGATCAGTATGTCATTGTTCTGGGCCCCACCAGTGTCTGTGGAACATCATTTTCAGTACTCCCGGTATCAAGTGGGCAAATACCTAGGACCCCAAGTATTACCATATCAGTGCATTAAGCCCCCAAAAATTTCTACAGTAAGAAATATATATTTTCTGATGACTTAGGGCTGGAGCTACCCAGGAGTGGGACACATTCAGGCTCTCAATGAGCCCAGCATGGTGGGGATTGCTACTTCTGTGATTGCTTCTCCATGAATCCCTACTTTTGTGATTGCTCTTCCATGGATCCCTACTTCTCTGATTGCTCCTTCTTGGATCCCTACTTCTGTGATTGCTCCTCCATGGACCCCTACTCCTGTGATTGCTCCTCCATGGACCCCTGCTCCTGTGATTGCTCCTCCATGGACCCCTACTTTTGTGGTTGCTCCTCCATGAATCCCTATTTATGTGATTGCTCCTTCATGGATCCCTACTTCTGTGATTGCTCCTCCATGTATCCCAACTTATGTGATTGCTCCTCCATGGACCCCTACTTCTGTGATAGTTCCTCTATGGACCCCTACATCTGTGATTGTTTCTTCATGAATCCCTACTTCTGTGATTGCCCCTTCATGGATCCCTACTTATGTTATTGCTCTTTCATGGACCTGTACTTCTGTGATTGCTCCTCCATGTATCCCTACTTCTGTGGTTGCTCCTCCATGGATACCTAATTATGTGATTGCTCCTCCATGGGCCAATACTTCTGTGATTGCTCCTCCATGGACTCCTACTTCTGTGATAGTTCCTCTATGGATCCCTAATTATGTGATTGCTCCTCCATGGGCCAATACGTCTGTGATTGCTCCTCCATGGATCCCTACTTCTGTGGTTGCTCTTCCATGGATCCCTACTTCTGTGGTTGCTCCTCCATGGGCCAATACTTCTGTGGTTGCTCTTCCATGGGCCCCTACATCTGTGGTTGCTCCTCCATGGATCCCTACTTCTATGATTGCTCTTCCATGGATCCCTACTTCTCTGATTGCTCCTTCTTGGATCCCTACTTCTGTGATTGCTCCTCCATGGACCCCAACTCCTGTGATTGCTCCTCCATGGACCCCTGCTCCTGTGATTGCTCCTCCATGGACCCCTACTTTTGTGGTTGCTCCTCCATGAATCCCTATTTATGTGATTGCTCCTTCATGGATTCCTACTTCTGTGATTGCTCCTCCATGTATCCCAACTTATGTGATTGCTCCTCCATGGACCCCTACTTCTGTGATAGTTCCCCTATGGACCCCTACATCTGTGATTGTTTCTTCATGAATCCCTACTTCTGTGATTGCCCCTTCATGGATCCCTACTTATGTTATTGCTCTTTCATGGACCCGTACTTCTGTGATTGCTCCTCCATGTATCCCTACTTCTGTGGTTGCTCCTCCATGGATACCTAATTATGTGATTGCTCCTCCATGGGCCAATACTTCTGTGATTGCTCCTCCATGGACTCCTACTTCTGTGATAGTTCCTCTATGGATCCCTAATTATGTGATTGCTCCTCCATGGGCCAATACTTCTGTGATTGCTCCTCCATGGATCCCTACTTCTGTGGTTGCTCTTCCATGGATCCCTACTTCTGTGGTTGCTCCTCCATGGGCCAATACTTCTGTGGTTGCTCTTCCATGGGCCCCTACATCTGTGGTTGCTCCTCCATGGATCCCTACTTCTATGATTGCTCCTCCATGGACCCCTACTTCTGTGGTTGCTTCTCCATGGTTCCATTACCCTAATTGTGTCAAAGTTCTTCAGAGGCCTCCTGAGCATGCTTTGGAGAGCGGTGTCCTTGGCCATGGAATGTTGGTGAAGGAGTAACGATCAAAGGATACAGGATACGCGGTGTGTCAGGAGAGGTTCTAATGCCAAGTTTCTTATTATAAACCCTTTCAGGGAAGCAGTAAGTCACTCGGGTGGTCGGTGTGTATATCAGTCAGGTAGTCGGATCACATATCTGTTATGGAAGCTCTATGAATTCTATGGGTACGTTACTTGGTGGGGCCACCTTCCACCTCTATCACGTTTTCTTCTATTCTGGCCGTGTTGACGCCACAAATAGGTTTCTAATATTGGAGAAGGGGGGAGTGTCTGTATTGCTTGTAGCAGCCAATCAGTTCGCAGGGGTCATTTCAGAAAATCAAAGCGTAAAGAAATGCTCCAGCTTAAAGGTCCAGCCTAACAGCTAATGACACCACCGATCCATATATATGCACGGTGGTAAATCTGCCATAAGATTTGTATGTCTATCCATCCAGTTCTGAGATTTACACAGGCCTGCTGCACAATTATTTTTATTATACAGTATATATAAAGCGCCAACAGTTCGCTCAGCGCTGTACATTACAAAGGGAGACAGAACATGCGACAGTACGAAAAAAATACAATGTGATACACGAGGGGATTGAGGGCCCTGCTCTTTCAAGCTTACAATCTAGGAGGGAGGGGATGGTGGCACAGGAGGAGATAGCTGTGGGGGATGGAGTGGTAGGAAGAGTGGAGGAGGTCGGCAATTAGCAGGGGGTGGGGTAGGCTTCCCTGAAGAGGTGGATTTTCAGGGTGCGCCTAAATGAAAGGAGAGTAGGTGATAGTCTGATGGGTTGGGGCAGGGAGTTCCAGAGGATGGGTGACATCCTGGAGAAGTCCTGGAGGCGGGCATGGGAGGAGGAGACCAGGGAACTAGAGAGATGAGGTCTTGTGAGGAGCGGAGTGTGCGTGCTGGGTGGTATTTAGATATTATGTCAGTGATGTAGTTCGGGGCAGTATGGTGGACGGCTTTGCACGTCAGCGTTAGGATTTTGAATTTGATCCGTTGGGCAATCGGAAGCCAGTGGAGGGATTGGCAGAGGGGGGTGGTGGAAACGGAGCGGTTGGTAAGGTGAATGAGTCTGGCAGCCGTATTCAGGATGGACTGAAGCGGGGATAGCCAGCGGCGAGGCAGGCCAGTGAGGAGGGAGTTGCAGTAGTCAAGTCGTGATATGATGAGGGAGTGGATGAGCTGTTTAGTGGTTTCTGGGGTTAGGAACGGGCGTATGTTGGCGATGTTGCGGAGGTGGAGTCTGCACGAGTTTGTTAAAGATTGGACTTGGGGCTGGAAGGATAGGTTGGAGTCCAGAATGACACCAAGTTCTCTGGCCTGCGGGGCAAGTTTGATGGTGGCGTTGGACATGATGGAGAAGTCAATGGGGGGTGGTGTCCGGGCTGGGGGGAAGACAAGAAACTCGGTTTTGGAGAGGTTCAGGTTAAGGAAGTGGAGTGACATCCAGTCTGATATGTCGCTCAGTAGGTGTGTGATTCGGGCGGAGACTGAGGGGGTGAGGTGGGGGGTTGAGAGATAGATTTGTGTGTCGTCGGCATAGAGGTGGTAGTTGAAGCCGTGAGAGTGTATGAGTTGGCCAAGGGAGGAGGTGTAGATGGAGAAGGAAAGGGGCCCGAGGACGGAGCCTTGAAGGACCCCAACAGAGAGGGAGAGTGAGGGGGAGGTGGTAGCATTATAGGTAACGCTGAAAGAGTGTTGTGACAGGTAGGATGAGAGCCAGGAGAGAGCAGAATCTCTGAGGCCGAGGGAGTGTAGTTTTTTGAGGAGGAGGGGGTGGCCAACTGTGTCGAAGGCAGTGGAGAGGTCGAGGAGTAGGAGCACTGAATAGTGGCCATTAGCTTTGGCGGTTAGCAGGTCGTTGGAGAGTTTGAGTAAGGCGGTTTCGGTGGAGTGTAGGGGACGGATGCCGGACTGTAGGGGATCAAGGTGGTAGTTGTTGTTGAGGTGAGAGCTTAGGCGGGTGTAGACTAGGCGCTTGAGGAGTTTGGAAGTGAATGGGAGCAGGGAGATGGGTCTGAGGTTGTTCGGGTCGTTGGGGTCCAGGGAGGGCTTTTTAAGTATGGGGGTGATTTGTGCATGTTTCAGAGGGGAGGGGAAAGTGCCGGAGGAGAGGGAGAGATTAAAGATGTGGGTGAGGGAGCGTAGGATGGAGGGGGAGGGAGGTCCTAGGAGTTGTGAGGGGATAGGGTCGAGGGGGCAGGTGGTGAGGCGGGAGTCAGAAAAGACCTTGGTGACCTCCTCAATATTAGTAAGGTCGAAGGAGTGGAGTGTTGAGGGGGCTTCAGTGTGAGGAATGTTAGGTGGGGTGGAGGTCAGAGCAGTGGTGAGGCTGAGATAGAGGGATGATGAGGGGGTAGCTGAGTGAGGGGGAACGGGGTTGGAGGGAGTTTGAGCAGTGACGAAGTCCCTGCGGGTAATGTCGAGGGGGGATGAGGGGGTAGCTGTGTGAGAGGGGACGGGTTTGGAGGGAGTTTGAGTTGCAGCGATGTCCTTGCAAATTGTGTCAATCTTGTTTTTGAAGTGATTGGCAATCTCAAGGGCGGTGAGTGAGGTGCTGGGTGGAGGTGGGGGTAGAGAGAGTAGAGAGTTGAAGGTGGAGAAGAGTCGGCGAGGATTGGAGGAGAGGGCCTTGATGAGGGTCAGGAAGTAGGCTTGTTTGGCTGCGTGGAGGGAGGAGGTGTAGGTGCAGAAGGCAGATTTGTAGCGGGTGAAGGCTTGTTGGGATTTGGTTTTGCACCATAGTCGCTCCAGGGCACGACTTTGTCGTTTGAGGGTTTTGGTGTGATCAGTCTGCCAGGGCTGGAGCGGTCGGGGTCTGATGTTTCGTGTGGCTAAAGGCGCTAATGAGTCAAGGACGGCTGACAGCGCGTTGTTATAGGCAGTCATAGCCAAGTCGGGGCAGGACAGGGGGAGGATGCTGTCATGGAGTTGATCAGCTGCAGAGTGGAGGGGGGCAGGGTTCAGGTGTGCACAATCTACTGAGCAGACTTTTTGTCTGTTGCAATTAAGCAGCACAGATTGGTCGCCTCCCCTTCCCGGCCTTTGATTGGACAGTGAGAGAGCAGCAATGGATTGGGGGGGGGGGCAACCCTTTGGTCTATAGCAACCCTAAGGCTAAGTTTAGACTTGCTTCTGAAAAGCGATGCACATTTGGATTGACTTTCAGAGACGAGTGGTAAGGAAGGATAGTTTTTGCTGCGGGCATGGCGCAAAGCATGGTGACTGCAGCACGTGTTCAACCCCGTCCGCGGCCTTTGCAGCTTAAGAGGGGCACAAAAGAAACGCGGCTCAGCTGCACATTTTTCATGCGCTTTTTTCTTCAGAAGTACGGCACCATCTCTGTTCAGGGATCATCCTGGTTCACTGTTTACTTCATGGACTGAAATGCCGGCTCAAAAATAACACAAACAGGTCCACTGCAGGCAAAAGAAAGCTGTTCCTGAGTCTGCTTTCCCCCAGTGATCACTCAATTAGACTATACATTGTAACTTTGTAGGAAAAAAAACCTTTCCTGAGGCTGCTTTCCCACAGGGTTCACTAAATCAGACTATACATTGTAACTTTGAGAACGCATGCAGTGTGAACTGGCCCTTAGGGTGATATGGTGGTCAGTGTCATAGGCAGGGGTGGACTGACCATTCGAACACTCGGGCACTGCCCGAGGGCCCGGGGTCAGTAGGGGGCCCCATGAGATGCCCCTGGTACATTTCATTGGCTTTTTCATAGGCTTTATGGAGTTTGGGCAAGGACACAGGGGCCCCATAATCCCCTATTGCCCGGGGGCCCCATGAGTTGTCAGTCCGCCCCTGGTCATAGGTCACATCAGCGCTTGCAGTTCCAGTGCGTTCCGGATGCAGAAAAAAAAGTAGAGCAGGCTGCATTTTTTCTGCACAGAACTGTACTGAAACACGGTAAAACGCATAAAAAATGCACCGAAAAGCGCCAAAACACATCACAAATGCACTGGAACGCACATGTCCCTATTTAAATTGAAGAAAAAGAGAGGGGACAAAAATGAACTGAAATGCAGAAAAAACGCACCGGAACATGTCAAAAAAGTGTCAAAAACACATCAAAAACGCATCTGCACTGCGTATCTATAGTGAGAACCGTCCCTAAGTCAGCGACTACAAATACTGTGGCTGCTGACCAGGGGCGGACTGACAACTCATGGGGCCCCCGGGCAATAAGGGATCGTGGGGCCCCTGTGTCCTTGCCCACACTCAAAAAAAGCCTATTAAAAGGTACCAGGGGCATTTCATGGGGCCCCCTACTGACCCCGGGCCCTCGGGCAGTGCCATTGTGCTCGAATTGTCAGTCCGCTTCTGCTGCTGACTTTTAATATTAGGGCACTTACCTGTCCAGGCATCCAGTGGTGTCCTTACCATGAGCCGATTCTTCAATTGGCTGTCGGGTGATGGCACCGCCATCTTGACTAAGGGAAACCAACCGTGAAGCCTTGTGACATCACCGTTGGTTTACCTACTGCGCATGTGCGAATCGCGCTGCAATTTGTGAATGGGCTGCAGTCCAGAGGGCTGCGGAAAAAAACGAACTGTCAAAACCAGGTACCCGCTCCCCCCCAGAAGGTGCCAAATGTGGCAGCAGAGGGAGAGGGGAAGGAGGCAAAAAAGCGAAGCTTCAACTTTTGGGTGGAACTCCGCTTTAATGTCTGGAGGGTCTATCGATGCTGGCCTACTGCGCATGCGCGAAGCGCGTTGCACTTTGTGAATGGGCTGCAGTCCAGCAGGAAATACCAAACTATCAAAACTAGGTGCCTGCTCCCCCTTCCCCACCAAAAGGTGCCAAATATGAGATCAGAGGGGTGGAGGGGCAGAAAAGCAGAGCTTTCACTTTTCGGTGGAACTCCGCTTTAATGGCTGGAGGGTCTATTGATGCTGGCCTACTGCACATGTGCGAAGTGTGCTGCACTTTGTGAATGGGCTGCAGTCCAGAGGGCTGCAGAAAATACCGAACTGTCAAAACCAAGTACCTGCTCTCCCCCACCCCACCAAAAGGTGCCAAATGTGAGAGCAGAGGGGTGGAGGGGCAGAAAAGCAGAGCTTCCACTTTTGGGAGGAACTCCGCTTGAATGTCTGGAGGGTCTATCGATGCTGGCCTACTGCGCATGCCTGAAGCGCGCTGCACTTTGTGAATGGGCTGCAGTCCAGAACACTGCGGGAAATACCAAGCTGTCAAAACCAGGTACCTGCTCCCCCCTCCCCACCAAAAGGTGCCAAATATGAGATCAAAAGGGTGGAGGGGCAGAAAAGCAGAGCTTCCACTTTTGTGTGGAACTCCACTTTAATGGCTGGAGGGTCTATCGATGCTGGCCTACTGTGGATGCGCGAAGTGCGTGCACTTTGTGAATGGGCTGCAGTCCAGAGCGCTGCAGGAAATATCAAACTATCAAAACCAGGTACCTGCTCCCCCCTCCCCACCAAAAGGTGCCAAATATGAGATCAGAGGGGTGGAGGGGGCTGAAAAGTGGAGCTTTCACTTTTGGGTGGAACTCCACTTTAATGGCTGGAGGGTCTATTGATGCTGGCCTACTGCGCATGCTTGAAGCGCACTGCACTTTGTGAATGGGCTGCAGTCCAGAGCGTTGCGGGAAATACCAAACTTTGGGTGAATCTCCCCTTTAATGGCTCCCCAATGTGGCAAGCAGACACGTGTTTTCCTACACGTCAAAATGCAAGGCAATTGGAGCAAATCGCACCGTTAGAAAAAGCGCAAACAGCCATAAAAAAGGTACATGAGCTACTCTGGCGCGTTTGCAGGCCATTAAAATGAATGGGCGGCCCTATGCGTGTATAGTGTGAAAACGCACAAAAACGCATGTTCACCCGACGTTAGGCCTCAGTTGCCTTTTTATCTTGGCGGAAGTCCATTTAACCCAATCAAAATCAAAATTTTAAATTCAAAATTTCCATCGAATCGTGGAAGCCGTTCCGAATTATAACCCCCCGTAAGGAACAACATGGCTTCCAGGCACGTTTCCCCGAACAACATGTCTTACAAGACTTACTAAACAAAAAGAAAAAAGCACAAGCTGGCCGCCTGGAAAAGCAATTGACTACCTGAAAAGGGGAGACACCTAACTCGCTTGGATTCAGCGAGCTGCGGAAAAAATGATGAGATGTTTGGCGGATTCGGTAATGAACTGCCACCTATCGGAATGCATTTCAACAACGGCCATTTAAAAATTCTTGCTTTCCCTCCTATGAGCTGTTAACGAAGGTCTGGTGCAATGGGGATGGAATGTCGGGCTCCGAACGTCAAAACGCCTCTCCTGAAATACTCGCACATTGTTCTGTATTGGAAAGTGCTGAGTAAGGAGTCTTGTAACACGGGGACGCCGATAAATAGGCCTCATTGTCCTCCCGGCGGATCAGGTTCCAGCACACGCACCGCGCTGCCATAAACATTGGCTGAAAGGATCTGTTTTCCTTCTCTTCTCCGGATAACAGTGGGTACAGTGTACCCTGGAGAGGCCTTGGGGGGGACCCGTCCTCAGTGCCAAGGAGGCCATCTTCTTTAAATGTTTTTCCTCCTTCCTTTGTGTCCAATGCCTGGGATGAAATACACATTGGTACCCTGGCCTCGGGCCTGGGGGGAGGGCGGTGGTGTGGTTTGGGAGCTGTGTCTGGCGTTGGAGGTGGCGCAGTCTGTTTTATGTCCATCTCCGGCTATGGGCAGCTGGTCCAGGTGGCACGTAGACCCCGCACTGTGGTCGTTGGTTGTCTGCAGAAATGGAGGTTGTAGAGAAGTCTTCAAATGTGAGGTCCACACCACGGCGTTCATCATAGGTCCACCAAACACAGTGAAGACCAGACTAGGACTAGTTGTAGCTAAGGGCGAACATCCATGTACCGGCTTCCTATATCTCTCAAAGATGTCCCAACAGTGACCCTTTCCTTCTCTGAGAGAGGGATAGATAGGTAGATATGGGCTACAATCCAGAGGGCTGCAGATAATACCAAACTGTTAACACCAGGTACCTGCTCCCACCTCCCCCCGAAAAGGTGGCAGCAGAGGGGT
Source organism: Staurois parvus (assembly GCF_062004578.1). NCBI lineage: Eukaryota > Metazoa > Chordata > Amphibia > Anura > Ranidae > Staurois > Staurois parvus. The sequence continues at coordinate 23,230 of NW_028319310.1, read as the reverse complement.
GGAGGGGGCAGAGAAGCGGAGCTTCCACTTTTGGGTGAAACTGCTTTAATGGCTCCCCAAATGGGCAAGCTGACACGTGTTTTCCTGCACGTCTTCTCCAGATAACAGTGGATACAGTGTACCCTGGAGAGGCCTTGGGGGGGACCAGTCCTCAGTGCCAGGGAGGCCATCTTCTTCAAATGTTTTTCTTCCTTCCTTTGTGTCCATTGCCTGGGATGAAATACACATTGGTACTCTAGCCTCGGGCCTGGGGGGAGGGCGGCGGTGTGGTTTGGGAGCTGTGGCTGGCGTTGGAGATGGCGTGTTGTGTTTTACGTCCATCTCCTACTATGGGCAGCTGGTCCAGGTGGCATGGAGACCCCGCGCTGTGATCGTTGGTTGTCTGCAGAAATGGAGGTTGTAGAGATGTCTTCAAATGTGAGGTCCACACCACGGCGTTCATCATAGGTCCACCAAACACAGTGAAGACCAGACTAGTTGTAGCTAAGGGGGAACATTCATGTACCTGCTTCCTATATCTCTCAAAGATGTCTCTACAGTGACCCTTCCCTTCTCTGAGAGAGGGATAGATAGATAGATAGATAGATAGATAGATAGATAGATAGATAGATAGATAGATAGATAGATAGATAGATAGATAGATAGATAATAGATAGATAGATAGATAGATAGATAGATAATAGATAATAGATAGATAGATAGATAATAGATAGATAGATAGATAGATAGATAGATAGATAGATAGATAGATAGATAGATTGAAGGCATTTTTCAGTGGGAACATGTGGGAACTCAGTTCCAGCATGTATGCAATGGCAAGGAGTGTTGGGGTGTGCTGGAGGGTCTATTGATGCTGGCTGCTGGGGGATCTATTGTTGCTGGAGGGGATCTATTTTTGCATGGGGGTCTATTGTTGCTAGGGGGTTCTATTGTTTCTGGTGGGGGATCTATTGATACTGTGGGGATGTCTTATGTTTCTAGGGGGTCATTTATTGCTGGGAGTATCTACTATTGAGGGAGGAGTCTCTTATTGTTGGCAGCTGGATGGTTTACTGATGCTGACTGCTGTGAGATCTTTTGTTGCTGGTGGGAGTCTATTGTTGCTGGTGTGGATCTATTGTTGCTAAAGGAGTTTATTGTTGCTGGGAGGATATATTGCTGCTGGCGGGGAGGAGGGTCTATGGTTGCTGGCTGCAGTAGATCTATTTTACTGCTTTTCTTGTCATTAACAAATTCCATAGTAATTACTTAGTGCCACTAATGATCTGTAGTCTCTAAAGGGGGTGGTACGGAGAAGTGGGTAGGGGGTGGATTAAAAGGGACAGTGCTCAGAGGTGGGTAGGAGGTGGAACCAAGGGACGGTGCTCAGAGGAGGGTAGGGGGTGGAACCAGGGGACAGTGCTCAAAGGTGGGTAGGAGGTGGAACCAAGGAACGGTGCTCAGAGGTACAAAGGAGGTGGAACCAAGGGATGGTGCTCAGAGGTGGGTAGGAGGTAAATCCAAGGGAGAGTGCTAAGAGGTGGGTGAGGGGTGAAACCAAGGGAAGGTTCTCAGAGGTGGGTAGGAGGTGAATCTAAGGGACAGTGCTCAGAGGTGGGTGGGGGTGAAACCAAGGGACTGTTCTCAGAGGTGGGTAGGAGATGGAACCAAGGGACAGTGCTCAGAGGTGGGTAAGGGATAGAATCAAGGGACAGTGCTCAGAGGTGGGTGGGGGTGAAACCAAGGGACTGTTCTCAGAGGTGGGTAGGAGATGGAACCAAGGGACAGTGCTCAGAGGTGGGTAAGGGATAGAATCAAGGGACACTGCTCAGAGGTAGGTAGGGGGTGGAACCAAGGGACGGTGCTCAGAGGTGGGTAAGAGATGGAACCAAGAGACAGTGCTCAGAGATGGGTAAGGGTTGAAACCAAGGGACGGTTCTCAGAGGTGGGTGGAACCAAGGGACAGTGCTCAGAGGTGGGTAAGGGGTAGAGTCAAGGGATGATGCTTGGAGGTGGGTAGGGGGTGGAACCAAGGGACGGTTCTCAAAGGTGGGTAAGGGATGGAACCAAGGGACAGTGCTCAGAGGTGAGTAGGGGGTGGAACCAAGGGACGGTGCTCAGAGGTGGGTACGAGGTGGAACCAAGGGACAGTGCTCGAAGGTGGGTATTAGGTGGAACCAAGGGACAGTGCTTGGAGATGGGTAGGGGGTGGAACCCAGAAACGGTGGGTGGAGGTGGATAAGGGGCAGAGACAAGGGTGACTCAGAAGGGGGGAGTTCCTGCACCTATTCTCAGAGAAAAAAAACCCTAGATAGATAGAAAGAGATAGATACCATAGATAGATAGATAGATAGATAGATAGATAGATAGATAGATAGATAGATGACGGACGGACGGACGGACGGACGGACGGACAGATAGATAGATAGATAGATAGATAGACAGATAGTACGATTGCTAGCATACAGTTTTGTGCTGTGGTGGCAGGGTTGGCATCTTGTTGGTATTCTACCAGTCCGGCAGTAAAAATGATTGTGCAATTTTATTCATAGGAAGGAGATAGTAGCCTTTAGGCAAGGGAGGAGAATGTGGGCCTAGGCAGGGTGTGATTTCTGACCAATTTAATTTGGAGCTTACACATGGATCTGATGGGTGAACAAGGTGGTGGGGGAGTGAACTGAAGGTAGGTATGAGCAAAAAGATGGGGTATCAAGTGATTGGAAAAGCATAGGTTAACTGTAAGCCCATATGCAACATTTTCCCCCCTCCCCCAGCCATACCTACCCCTCATTCTTTTGCACCAGTATCTGCCTCTTCATGAGTCTGGTGAAGGTTAGCTTAGAAGCTTGGAAGTCACCTACCAACACCCACCTGAGACCAATTTACCCCCCTTCCCCACTGCTCTAAAAAAAGTTTTGGGCCGCCTTACCTTGCCTGGCTATGGTCTCCACTCCAATCTAAGGTGTTCCTAGACTGGCCGGGAAGTAGAATCCTTCCAGTGTTCTCTGGGGTTACCCTTGGGCCTCCTTTCTCCAGCTGGACGTGTTTGGAACAGTTCCATCAAGTCCATCATGTTCTGTATAAGCTTTCTAGACCCCCTACTCAGGCTCTTCTCAGTTTATATACACAGACCATAAAATTGTGTTAATGGAGCATGTATTGGCATGGGCTCAGTGCGGTAAAATACACGAATATCTGTATTCTGGTCCCAAATGTTCTGATATGTAAATAACTATTACCCTGTTGGAAGGCCAACAAAGTTCCCTCGGGCTGTAGAAATATCTCACCTACTGTATCTCTTTATTCTGAATACACACAAATAGTGTTTCTGAGAGGCCGCATTCCTGAATGTATGCATATGAGGCCATTACGTCATTAACCAAACACCCATCCATCAAACCCTCCAATGCAAGCCCACATTTTGTTATGTAAGCATCTGACACATACCAGCTTTTTCTTGCAGCCTGAACTTCGTAATCTTCAAATATTGGTTTTGTCTCCTGCCCAAAAGGTCCCTCGGTTAAAGAGAATCTGTGCATTTGTCCCTACATTTACAACTGATATTTCAGAGCTTGGTTAAAGCCCAGCTCCGGGAAAAGTAAAAGTCCTTATTTAGTCAAGGACAGATGTTCTCAAACACCTGGCCAAGGCTCGCTGTCAGGCCACGGCCTCCTTCCTACTAGGCCTCCAGCCAGCTGGTGGTTCTCCAACCTCCTACAGTGCCTTCCAGCCCCCATAGTGCCCCCTACAATTGCCTACAGCAGAGCCTACAGCCCCCCATAGGGCTACCAATCTTAAACTGTGTCCCACACTGCCCCCCAACCTACCACAGGGCCTTCCAGCTCCCATAGCACCCCCCCCCCAAAGCCTTCTATGGTGGACCGCAGTGTTCCCAAGCCTACAATAGAGCCCCCAGCTCCCATAGGGCTCTGAATCTTCAACAGTATACCACTGCCTTCCAGCCTCCCATAGTGCTTTTCAACTCCCGCAATGCCTTCCACAACCTTCTATGGTGGACCACATTGCCCCCCAGCCTCCACAGTGACCCCTAACCTCCTACAGTGCACTCCAACCTTGTACATTGACCTCCAGTCTACTAGAGAGCTTCCAGCCCTTCATAGGGCTTCCAGTCTCCAACAGGGTCCCACACTGAATCCCAACCAACCACAGTGTCTTCCAGGTCTCTTAAAGCCTCCCACAATCTTCTCTGTGGGAGCACAGTTTCCCCCAGCCTATTGCAGGGACTCCAGTCTCCATAAGGCTCCCCCAACCTCCAGAAGTGCCTCTCACTGCCTCCTAATCTCCCATAGTGCCTTCCAGCTCTCACAGTGCCCCCCACAACCTTTTATGGTGGACCACATTGCCCCTCAGCTCCACAGAGCCTCTTAACCTCTACAGTGTGCTCTCAAGCCTCCTACAGTGACCTCCAGTCTACTGCAGGGCATCCAGCTCTCCCATAGAGCTTGCAATCTCCAACAGTCCCACACTATCCCCAACCTACCACAGTGCCTTCCAGTTCCCATAGTGCCCCCCCCCCCCAAACCCTCTATGGTGTACCAAAGTGCTCCCAAGCCTACTGCAGAGCCCCCAGCCCACAAAAGGCTCCCAATCTCCATGTCCAACACTGCCCCCCTGGTAGTTTACCACAGTGCCTTCCAGCTTCCATAGTGCCATCCACAACCTTCTATAGTGGTCCACAGTGTCCCCCAGCCTACTGCACAGCCTCAAGCCCCTTATAGGGCTTCCAATTTCTAACAGAGTCCCACACTTCCCCCTCAGCCTACCACAATGCCTTCCAGCTCCCATAGTGCCCCCACAATCCTTCTATGGTGGACCGCATTGCCTCTCAGCCCCCACAGTGCCCCTTAACCTCCTACAATGCTCTCCAAACTCCCACATTGACCTCCTAACCCTTGCAGCAACCTCCAGTCTCCTACATTGCCCCTGCAAAGTCCCAGCCTGACCTAGAGAGACCCCTAGCCTCTCCAGAGACCCCAATCCTCCACACCTGCCCCAGCCCCCTCCAGAAACCTCATCCATTACAAAAGCCACCAAGTCTGCTACAGAGTTACAAAGTAACTACCTTTTGTTATTTAATAGCAGCCCTTGAGCTCCAATCAGGTAGCTTTGTCTAGGCTGAGATGATCTGATGTGTGAGATATTGGTGGACCAATAGACTTCTCATATCTCATAGCAGGGGTGGACTGACAACTCATGGGGCCCCCGGGCAATAGGGGATCATGGGGCCTCTGTGTTCTTGCCCAAACTCAAAAAAGCCTATGAAAAAGGTACCAGGGGCATCTCATGGGGCCCCCTACTGACCCCGGGCCCTCAGGCAGTGCCCAAGTTTCCAAATGGTCAGTCCGCCCCTGTCTCATAGATATGCAGTAGTGTGGACCCAAATGCTAGCCCAGAGATAACACAATAATGTAAATCCTGGTGTCTCTATAGTTCTTGGCTCATTAATGAATGTCTTCTGTTTACAAATATTTGACACAGACCAGCCCCAGTTGCAGCCTTTCACCTTGTGATTTGCTACAAAGTTACACTGTATAGTCTTTATAGTCGTGTACCTTGCATATCTGGCACCCAAGGTGATCTTTTTTTTACATAACCCCCCCCCCCCCAAAAAAAAAAAATATTATACCTGTGTTGTTTAAGTGTAGCAGGGAAAAAATCAAGACTGTGCTGTGTGGCAGAGCTGTGTAAATCTCAGGTCTGGATGGACAGACACACAAATCCTTTGGCAGGTGAAGCAGCTCTCTTGTATGTAATTCTCTGTATGTTTGGATATTTTCTTGGCACTCATCTTTAATTATAACAGTGAGCAGCAGTTAGCGTTTCTTGGCCATGTAATGGACAAGCCCAGCGTTTATTTTTGCGAAATCTCATTCAGTGAAAGTTTCCTGGTCTAAACTAAGGAAAGATTTAAAATAGCAGCAATAAATTGGGCTACTGTCAGCTAAAAATACCTGGACTGTCCACGGGAGCCGTGTGCGGAGAGGAGGGCATGCCGGGAGTTACTGGGGGGCTATGGAAACAAACAACATTCATTGCCAATCAGCTCCAGACTTTCTGTGAGGGGCTTATCAAACATCGGAGTTCATTGACATTCATATCAACATGGATGTAACTGTGTGTAACGGGGCCCCACGGCATAACCACAAGGGGGCCCCTTGCCTTGTTAATCTCCATCTCAAGGACAATTCCTCTAATAGGGATACAGAATGCTAAGAGTGCTGTGATGGGCACTCCGGTATGTAAAGGGGGACTCTAATGGGCACTCCTGGATGTAACAGGGGACTTTGATGGGCACTCCAGGATGTAAGGGGGAACTTTGATGGGTACTCTGGGATGTAAGGGGGGACTCTAATGGGCACTCCGGGATGTAAGGAGGGACTCTGATGGGCACTCCAGGATGTAATGGGTGGCTCTGATGGGCACTCCTGGATGTAACGGGGGGTCTCTGATGGGCACTTCTGGATGTGGGGGGGGGCTCTGATGGGCACTCCCAGATATAATGGGGAACTCTGATGGGCACTCCTAGATGTAACGGGGGGCTCTGATGGGCACTCCTGGATGTAAGAGGAGACTCTGATGAGCATTCCCATATATAAGGGGGAACTCTGATCGACACTCCTGGATGTAAGGGGAGACTCTAACAGGCACTCCTGGATGCAATGGGGGACTCAGATGGGCATTCCGGGATATAAGGGGAAACTCTGGTGAGTACTCCTGGATGTAAGGGGAAACTCTAATGAGTACTCCTAGATGTAAGGGGGAACTCTGATGGGTACTCCTGGATGTAAGGGAGAACTCTGATGGGCACTCTTTGATGTAAGGGGGTGGGGGCAGAGATTGGCAATCCTGGTTGAAAAGAGGACTCTTATAGGCACTCCTAGACATATGGGTTGACTCTGATGCGCACACTTGGATATAAAGGGGAACTCTTACGGGCACTCCAGGATGTAAGGGGGAACTCTGATGGGCATTCCTGAATATAAGGGGGAACTCTGATGGGCACTCCTGGATGTAGGGGGGGGTCTCATGGGCACTCTTGGATGTAACGGGGGACTCTAATGGGGCCTCCGAGATATAATTGGAACCTCTGATGGGCACTCCTGGATGTAAGGGTGGACTCTGATGAGCATTCCCATATATAAGGGGGAACTCTTATATAACTGAATATAAGGGGGAACTCTGATGGGCACTCCTGGATGTAGGGGGGGGTCTCATGGGCACTCCTGGATGCAACAGGGGACTCAGATGTGCATTCCGGGATATAAGGGGAAACTCTGATGGGTACTCCTGGATTTAAGGGGGAACTCTGATGGGCACTCCTGGATGTAAGGGGGAACTCTGATGGGCACTATGGATTTAAGGGGGAACTCTGATGGGCACTCTTGGATGTAAGGGGGTGGGGGCAGAGATTGGCAATCCTGGATGAAAAGAGGACCCTGATAGGCACTCCTAGACGTATGGGGGGACTTTGATGGGCACACTTGGATATAAGGGGGAACTCTTACGGGCACTCCAGGATGTAAGGGGGGACTCTGATGGGCACTCCTGGATGTAATGGAGGACTCTGATGGGCACTCCCGGATATAAAGGGTAACTCTTTTGGGCACTCATGGATGTAAGGGGGGACTCTAATGGACATTCGTAGATGTAAAGGGGAACTCTGATGACCTCTCTTGGATTGTGGGGGGACTCTCATGGGCACTCCCAGATAAAAGGGAGAACTCTGATGGGCACTCCTGGATGTATGGGGGGAACTCTGATAGGCACTCCTAGATGTAGGCACTCGTGGATGTTAGAGAGACTCTGATCGGTACTCCTGGATATAAAGGGGGAAACTGATGGGTACTCCTAGATGTAAGGGGGAACTCTGATGAGTGCTCCTGAATGTAAGGGGGATTCTGATTGGCAGTCCTGGATGTATGGGGGGGACTCTGATGGGCACTCACGGATGTAAAGGAGGGCTTTGGTGGCCACTCGTGGATGTAAGGAGGGAATCTGATGGGCACTACTGAATGTAAAGGGGGACTCTGAGGAAAGAAAGAACCAACGAGAGTAAGGAAATGAGGAAGAAAAAAGGAGGAAAGGGAGGGTGGAAGGAAATAAGAAAGGAGGGGAGGGAAGGGGGAACGAAGGAATGACTGGAGAGAGGGAAGAAAATAGGAAGAAGGGAGGAGGGGAGGGAAGTACTCACACGGAAGAAAAATATATTTTAAAAATATTCTTCCCAAAT
>NW_028319310.1:0-12500 GCF_062004578.1 Staurois parvus | reverse complement strand
ACAAGTGGTGGACCTCGGCTTGGTCAGCAGGCCAAAATCCATGGGCAGATACTTTCCATACTTCATCTATTTTCTCATTTTATGACCCCTTTAAATGTTCTCAGAAAGTTTCCAATCAGTCCTGAATATCCCAGGGCATTCTAAATATAACTTCAATGCTCAAATAATAGTACAGTATATGACAGAGGAGCCTCTGAAAGTCACAGTGCCCTAAATAAACCCAAACTTGCTTTGTCATAGGACACACATCAAAATGGCTGAAGCCAGGAGGATGGAGTAAGCCTTCTTACCATGTGATGGAACAGATCGAATTCCTGGTTATGTTTTCATAGCTGAAAATAAGCTGGTGCAAGTTGCAAGGCTCTTGCATCAGTGGGGCACCGTACGTATGAGATACACCTCGTGCCTCGTGACATTTCCTTCTAATGATAAGCGGTGGATGACAATTCCTCGGGATCGCCGGTTGATGGAGGCACCTGTCAGCAGGCCACGTCCTCCTCGGAGTCATTAATGGATTAACATCTTACAAGTGGCCCACAAATGCTCTTGGTCACGTAGCATGTGTGTCGTTTGGATACTTAAGACCTGAGAGGACGTGAAGACCTGCTGACGTCCAGAGGTGACCTTACAACGTTCCTCGCGTTCCTCGGGACAAGTTTATCTCTTGTTTATAAACACAGCTAAAGCTGAGAATTCTTCAATGTATACTAACAATATCCACCATATCATGATAATAATTAGAGGTATCCACTCGATCCACAATTCCAGAAAATTTGGAAAAACCCTTAGCCCCGTCAACCAGCACAAGAAACTTAAAGGGTATTTAACCCCCCCAAAAAGAATATGTAATGTATTGTATGTATTGAATGTATTTGTTTTCTTGACTTGTTTTTCCATTATTTTCACTTGGTGATCCTTCCAGTAACGCCAGTTCTGTGATAGTTTACTCGGTCATGCAATAGTATACCCCAGAGGTCTCCCAAATGTGGCCCACGGGCCAGATGTGGCCCCATGCTTGCCTTTATCTGGCCTTTGGGCAATATTCCTTCCACTGATACGAGGCACATTTTTCTCCCACTGAAACCAATAAGGGGGCACTATTTCTCCCACTGACACCTTTAATCGGGCACTATTCCTTCCACTGACACCAATTATGGGGCACTATTGCTCCCACTGACACCTTTAATCGGGCACTATTCCTTCCACTGACACCAATGATGGGACACAATTCCTCTCGCTGACACCAATGATGGGGCACTATTGCTTCCACTGACACTGATTATGGGGCACTATTCCTTCCACTGACACCAATTATGGGGCACTATTCCTTTCACTGACACCAATTTTGGGGCACTATTCCTCTCACTGACACCAATGATGGGGCACTATTCCTTCCACTGACACCAATTATGGGGCACTATTCCTTCCACTGACACCAATTATGGGGCACTATTCCTTCCACTGACACCGATTATGGGGCACTATTCCTTCCACTGACACCGATTATGGGGAACTATTCCTTTCACTGACACCAATTATGGGGCACTATTCCTCTCGCTGACACCAATGATGGGACACTATTCCTCCCACTGACACCGATTAGGGGGCATTATTCCTCCCACTGACACCAATGATGGCACTATATTCCTTAATCGGCCACTATTCCTTCCACTGACACCAATTATGGGGCACTATTCCTCTCACTGACACCGATTAGGGGGCATTATTCCTCCCACTGACACCAATGATGGCACTATATTCCTTAATCGGCCACTATTCCTTCCACTGGCACCAATTATGGGGCACTATTCCTCTCACTGACACCAATGATGGGACTATATTCCTTAATCGGTCATTATTCCTTCCACTGACACCAATTATGGGGCACTATTCCTCCCACTGACACCAATGATGGGGCACTATTCCTCTCACTGACACCAATTATGGGGCACTATTCCTCCAACTGATACCAATGATGGGGCACTATTCCTCTCACTGACACCAATTATGGGGCACTATTCCTCCAACTGATACCAATGATGGGGCACTATTCCTTCAACTGACACCAATGATGGGTCACTATTCTTCCCACTGATATCAATGATAAGGAACTATTCCCTACACTGACACCGACAATATAATTTTTTAACTCCCATTAGCCATCAAGCCTATTGGCATCATTTACTCCCACCAATACCAGGACATTTTCTACTCCCACTGGCCACAATCTGGCCACCCCTAAAGTTCGAAGGGCAGTAAACGGGCCCTTTGTTTTAAAAGTTTGGAGAACCCTGGTATACCCAAATCAATTTAAATTTTTTTACTAAAGTAGAAAGGACCAAATATTTTGAAAAAAATGTGATGTTCTGGCTACCTATCACATTTCTTGAGGACCTCAAATGTCAGTACAGTACAAGCACCAGGTCCAAAGCCACTTGACACGACTGGTGCCATGACTGTAACAGCATTCTGACTACCATAGTAAGGAAGCAGTCTTCTCACTGACTACCACCATTGTAAGGGTCTTCTGCCCAATGATCCCAATGGACTAATCTTCGTAGGGGTTCCTTGAGCCCTGAAAATTGTTTCCCTGGGATAAAATCCTTTCTGAACCTTTTTAACTCAGAGGAACCCTTAAAATAGTTTTCATGTTTTAGGGAACCCCTGATAATTATATTATAGATTATTTCTACAGCTCCTGAGATTATAGCATGGACAGTAGGTTGTTTATATAAAAATGCTCCTTGTATTGATGGTCAGTGGGAAGCATGCACCTTACATTGGTGGTCAATGAGAAGAAAGCTCCTTACATTGGTGGTCAATGAGAAGAATGCTCCTTACATTGGTGACCATTGAGAAGAATGCCCCTTACATTGGTGACCATTGAGAAGAATGCTCCTTACATTGGTGACCATTGAGAAGAATGCCCCTTACATTGGTGACCATTGAGAAGAATGCCCCCTACATTAGTGGTCAATGAGAAGAATGTCCCTTACATTGGTGACCATTGAGAAGAATGCTCCTTACATTAGTGGTCAATGAGAAGAATGTTCCTTACATTGGCGATCAGTGGGAAGAATGCTCCTTACAATGGTGGTCAGTGGGAAGAATGTCCCTTACATTGGTGGTCAGTGAGAAGAATGCTCCTTACATTGGTGGTCAGTGGGAAGAATATTCCTTACATGGGCGGTCAGTAGAAAGAACGCCCTTTATATTGGTAGTCAGTGGGAAGAATGTTCCTTCAGTTGGTGGTCAGTGGGAATAATGCTCCTTACATTGGTGGCCAGTGGGAAGAATGCTCCTTACATTGGTGGTCAGTGAGAAGAATGCTCCTTACATTGGTGGCCAGTGGGAAGAATGCCCCTTACATTGATGATCAGTGAGAAGAATGCTCCTTACATTGGTGGTCAGTGAGAAGAATGCTCCTTACATTGGTGGTTAGTGGGAAGAATGTCCCTTACATTGGTGGTCAGTGAGAAGAATGTTCCTTACATTGGTGGCCATTGGGAGGAATGCTCCTTATATTGGTGATTAGTAGGAGGAATGCTCCTTACATTGGTGATCAGTGAGAAGAATGCTCCTTACATTGGTGATTAGTGGGAAGAATGCCCCTTACATTGGTGGTCAGTGAGAAGAATGTTCCTTACATTGGTGGCCATTGGGAGGAATGCTCCTTATATTGGTGATTAGTGGGAGGAATGCTCCTTATATTGGTGATTAGTGGGAGGAATGCTCCTTATATTGGTGTCAGTGGGAGGAATGCTCCTTATATTGGTGATTAGTGGAACAAATGCTCCTCATATTGGTGATCAGTGGGAGGAATGCTCATTATATTGGTGATTAGGGGAGGAATGCTCCTTATATTGGTGATCAGTGGAAGAAATGCTCCTTATATTGGTGATCAGTGGGAGGAATGCTCCTTACATTGCTGATTAGTGGGAGGAATGCTCCTCATATTGGTGATCAGTGGGAGGAATGCTCCTCATATTGGTGATCAGTGGGAAGAATGCTCCTCATATTGGTGATCAGTGGGAGGAATGCTCCTTCTATTGGTGATCAGTGGGAGGAATGCTCCTCATATTGGTGATCAGTGGGAGGGATGCTCCTTATATTGGTGATCAGTGGGAGGAATGCTCCTCATATTGGTGATCAGTGGGAGGAATGCTCCTCATATTGGTGATCAGTGGGAGGAATGCTCCTTATATTGGTGATCGATGGGAGGAATGCTCCTTACATTGGTGATCGGTGGGAGGAATGCTCCTCATATTGGTGATCAGTGGGAGGAATGCTCCTCATATTGGTGATCAGTGGGAGGAATGCTCCTTATATTGGTGATTTGTGGGAGGAATGCTCCTCATATTGGTGATCAGTGGGAGGAATGCTCCTCATATTGGTGATCAGTGGGAGGAATGCTCCTTCTATTGGTGATTAGTGGGAGGAATGCTTCTTATATTGGTGATTAGTGGGAGGAATGCTCCTTATATTGGTGATTAGTAGGAGGAATGCTCCTTATATTGGTGATTAGTGGGAGGAATGCTCCTCATATTGGTGATCAGTGGGAGGAATGCTCCTCATATTGGTGATCAGTGGGAGGAATGCTCCTCATATTGGTGATCAGTGGGAGGAATGCTCCTCATATTGGTGATCAGTGGGAGGAATGCTCCTCATATTGGTGATCAGTGGGAGGAATGCTCCTTATATTGGTGATCAGTGGGAGGAATGCTCCTTATATTGGTGATCAGTGGGAGGAATGCTCCTTATATTGGTGATTAGTGGGAGGAATGCTCCTTATATTGGTGATTAGTGGGAGGAATGCTCCTTATATTGGTGATTAGTGGGAGGAATGCTCCTTATATTGGTGATTAGTGGGAGGAATGCTCCTTACATTGTTAGTTATTTTCTTTATTTAGCTTACTTTTTTTCCTGCAAAAAACTGATTTGATCTTCTGGATTGACATGAATTGGAGGATTTACTATTAGGTTTTCATTAATCCTTCAGTATTGTGAAGCAGCAGGCAGGCACGGCGCTGCGAGGAACCCGATCCTTTATATCACAGATCTCTGCCCGCACACATATGAGGTTTGGAATGCACAGCTGCTCATTGCTGGACATCTAATGCATAGGTTAGCCCTCACCCCAGGAATATGGAAAATGTCCCTCGCTGACGTGTCGCGGTCACACTCCCTCTGCTAGCCGTGTCATTGACGTTAATGTTGGATGCATGGATGTGCAGCTTGAGATAACCTTGAAGAGAACCAAGCCAAAGTATGGTGGTACGTGACATCACCGGTCCATAATTTTGCTATTGAATCTCCTGAGGACCCCAAAGGATGTGCGTAGTATATAACTACAGACCAGGGGTGGACTGACAACTCATGGGGCCCCCGGGCAATAGGGGATCATGGGGCCCCTGTGTCCTTGCCCACACTCAAAAAAGCCTATGAAAAAGGTACCAGGGGCATCTCATGGGGCCCCCTACTGACCCCGGGCCCTCGGGCAGTGCCCGAGTTTCCAAATGGTCAGTCCGCCCCTGCTACAGACATGTATGCTGGAGACCAGAAAGGCTCCCCTGCATTCCACTGGGCAATATGGGCACCTCTACATAGTCCCACAACGCACTACACGCACCACTCTATAGTCCCATAGTGCAGTATGGGTTCTGCCCCGTCGTTCCTCACCTCTGTGCAATATGGACATCTTATGGTGGTCCCACTGTACTATATACGAAACTCTCAATGGTCTTATAGTGTACCAGAATCTGTTGATTGTCCCACTACGCAATACAGGCACTGCTCACAAGTCCCACAGTAGAACATTAGCACTTCTCAATAGTCCCATAGTGCAATATGGGCACCTCCCCATTGTCCCACAGTGCAAAAAAAGCAACTTGTGGTGGTCTTACAGGGCATGGGCACCTTTTGATGGTTCCAGTATGCAATATCGGCTCCTCCCAATGGTCTCACAGTGGCCTGGGGTCAGTAGGGGGCCCCATGAGATGCCCCTGGTACCTCTTTCATAGGCTTTTTTGAGTTTGGGCAAGGACACAGGGGCCCCATGATCCCCTATTGCCCAGGGGCCCCATGAGTTGTCAGTCCACCCCTGGTCTGTAGTTATATTGGCATCCCTCCATAGTCCCACAGTGCAGTATGGGCACCTGTTGATGGTGCCACAGTGCAATATGGAAATATTTGAATAGTCCTTCAGTGCAATATGGAAATATTTGAATAGTCCTTCAGTGCAATATGGGCACCTGTTGATGGTACCAGAGTGCAGATTATTATTATTATACAGGATTTATGGCGCCAACAGGTTGCTCAGCGCTTTACAATATAACGGGAGACAATACAGCAACAATACAGTTCAATACAAGAGGGTTAGGAGGGCCTGATCCTTGGAGCTTACAATCTAGGAGATGAACATTTGTCGATGGTTCCACAGTGCAATATGGAAATATTTCAATAGTCCCACAGTACTATATTGTTACCTGTTAATGGCACCAGAGCGCAATATGGAAATAACTCCATAGTCTCATACGCAATTTGGGCATCTCTCAAAATTAATACAATGCTATAGGGTTACCTGTTGATGGTAACACAGTGCAATATGGGAACCATTGGGTAGGCTGCTGTGGTACTACTGAGAAAAATACTCTATATTGCCAAAAGTATTGGGCCCGCCCTCCCAATCATGTGATTCAGGTGTTCCAATCCCCTCCATGGACACAGGTGTATACAATCAAGCCCCTAGGCATGCAGTCTGCTTCTACAAACATTGGTGAAAGAATGGGTCGCTCTCAGGAGCTCAGTGACTCCAAGCGTGGTCCTGTGATAGGTGGCCACCTGTGCAATAAGTCCATCCGTGACATTTCCTGGCTACTAAATATTCCACGCTCAACTGTTAGTGGGATTATAACAAAGTGGAAGCAACTGGGAACAACAGAAACTCAGCCACCAAGTGGTAGGCCACGTCACATGACAGGGCGGGGTCAGCGCATGCTGAAGCGCACAGTGCGCAGAAGTCACCAACTGTCTGCAGAGTCAATAGCTAAAGACCTCCAAACTTGGTGTGGCCTTCAGATGAGCCCAACAACAGTGCGTAGAGAGCTTCATGGAATGGGTTTCCATGGCCGAGCAGCTGCATCCAAGCCTTCCATCACCAAGTGCAATGCAAAGCATCGGATGCCGTGGTGTAAAGCACGCCGCCACTGGAGTCTAGAGCAGTGGAGACGTGTTCTCTGGAGTGACCAATCATGCTTCTCTGTCTGGCAATCCGATGGATGTGTCTGGGTTTGGTGGTTTCCAGGAGAACGGTATTTGCCTGACTGCATTGTGCCAAGTGTAAAGTTTGGTGGAGGGGGGGATTATGGTGTGGGGATGTTTTTCAGGGGTTGGGCTTGGCCCCCTAATTCCAGTGATGGGAACCCTTAAGGCATCAGCATCCTAAGACATTCCCAACTTTGTGGGAAGAGTTTGGGGGTGGCCCCTTCCTGTTCCAACATGACTGCCCACCAGTGCACAAAGCAAGGTCCATAAAGACATGGCGGAGCCAGTTTGGGGTGGAGGAACTTGACTGTCCTGCACAGAGTCCTGACCTCAACCCCATAGACCACCTTTGGGATGAATTAGAGTGGAGACTGCAAGCCAGGCCCCCTCCCCCGACATCAGTGCCTGACCTGACAAATGTGCTTCTGGAAGAATGGTCCAACCTTCCCATAGACACCCTTCTAAACCTTGTGGACGGCCTTCCCAGAAGAGTTGAAGCTGTTATAGCTGCAAAGGGCGGGGCCAACTCAATATTGAACCCTACGGACTAAGACTGGGAGGCCATTACAGGTCATGTGCGTGGAAAGGGTGGGGCTAACTCAATATTGAACCCTACGGACTAAGACTGGAAGGCCATTGAAGTTCATGTGCGTGGAAAGGCCGGCCGACCAATACTTGGGGCAATATAATGTACAAAGGATGACAGGGGGAGTAAAAATCCTTGAATTTGCAGTTTTTCCGGTTCATCCATCATCTAGTTGTTCAATAAAATTGATCGGCTAATATTATCGAGGGAACATTAAAATTTTGTGAAACCAACGACTTCTGTAAACCCAATTTACCAATTTGTATGAAAAGCCAGAAAGCATAGTGCTCAGTCAGTAACACTGCGCCCTCCAAATCAAGGGACCCAGATCCATTTCCTTCTGGGGACCCCATCTGCATGGAGTTTGTATATTCTCACTGTGTTCCTACCTGTTTTGATTAAGGGAATCTAGCTTCTTCCCACCACTGGTGCTCATGGGATCTATTTTAACCTGGAAAGATCTGCCAAACATTTCAGGAACATATAAGTAATTGAAGTAAGCTAAACATAGCAGACTTTTTACAGCTCTTCTAGGTAACGCTGCAACCTCCCATCACATGATTCTATACTGTGCAACCTCCCTCTCTACCTCCAGTGCCATACTTGCCAACATATTTGTTCAGGTCTCCGGGACTCTATCATCTCTACCCCAAGCACACACTTAACATGCCCACCTTCCAGCTGCTCCTGCCCAGATCACACCCACTTTGTAGGTGGCTCCTCCCAGGCCACACCCACTTTCCCACCTCTAGTTATGCAGGAACTGCCCTCTAATGGCTCCAGTACCTTCAGCTGATACCATTTCTTGAGTTACTCAAATAAAGTTGACGCTGTGATCAGGGGCGGACTGACCATTTGGAAACTCCGGCACTGCCTGAGGGCCCGGGGTCAGTAGGGGGCCCCATGAGATGCCCCTGGTACCTTTTTCATAGGCTTTTTTGAGTTTGGGCAAGGACACAGGGGCCCCATGATCCCCTATTGCCCGGGGGCCCCATGAGTTGTCAGTCTGCCCCTGGCTGTGATCCCAGGATACAGCCTGGGACAGAGAACCTAGATGTAGGACTGGCCCAGCAAATCCTGAATTTTTGGTTTCTATGTAGTACGTATGGGTGTGGCGTTCAGCAGGAGGTCCTTAGAGCCAGAGGACATTTTGGCTGTGTTTCTGGTTTTAGATGAAGGATATGGACAGATTTCGCTGGTTGGGGCTCAGTAACTCAATAAGGGTGATGCTGTGATTCCAGGACAGAGCCCGGGACAGAGCACCTAGATGTGGGACTGTCCTAACAAGTCTGGAACAGCTGACATCTATGTGGTATGTATGGGTGTGGATTCAGTAGGTGGTCCCTAGAACCAGGGGACACTTATGCAGTGTTTTCAGATTTAAATGAAGGATATGGAGAGATTTTGCTGGCGCTTAGTAACTCAAGTAAGGGTGATGCTGTGATTCCAGGACAGAGCCCGGGACAGAGTACCTGGATGTGGGACTGTCTTGATAAATCTGGAACAGCTGGCATTTATGCAATATGTGTGGGTGTGGATTCAGTAGGTGGTCCTTAGAACCAGGGGACACTTAGGCTGTGTTTTCAGATTTAAATGAAGGATATGGACCGAGATTCTGCTGGTGGGGGCTCAGTAACTCAAGGGTGATGCTGTGATTCCAGGACACAGCCCGGGACAGAGCACCTAGATGTGGGACTGTCCCGGCAAATCTGGAACAGCTGGCATCTATGCGGTATGTATGGGTGTGGACTCAATAGGTGATTCTAGAACCAGGGGACACTTTGGATGTGTTTTTAGATATAACTGAAAGACATAGACAAAGATTCTGCTGGTGGGTGCTCAGTAACTCAAACAAGGGCGATGCTATAATTCCAGGACAGAGCCCAGGACAGAGCACCTAGATGTGGGACTGTCCCGGCAAATCTGGAACAGCTGGCATCTATGTGGTATGTATGGGTGTGGCAGTCCTTAGAATCAGGGGACACTTTGGCTTTGTTTTTAAAAATAATTAAAGGATATAGACAAAGATTTTCAGATTTAAATGAAGGATATGGACTTGGATTCTGCTGGTGGGGGCTCAGTAACTCAAGGGTGATGCTGTGATCCCAGGACAGAGCCCGGGACAGAGCACCCAGATGTGGGACTGTCCCAACAAATCTGAAACAGTTGGCATCTATGAAATATGTGTGGGTGTGGATTCAGTAGGTGGTCCTTAGAACCAGGGGACACTTAGGCTGCATTTTCAGATTTAAATGAAGGATATGGACCGAGATTCTGCTGATGGGTGATCAGTAACTCAAATAAGGGTGATGCAGTGATTCCAGGACAGAGCCTGGGACAGAGTACCTAGATGTGGGACTGTCCCGGCGAATCTGGAGCAGCTAGCATCTATGCGGTATGTATGGGTGCGGATTCAGTAGGTGGTCCTTAAAACCAAGGGACACTTTGGATGTGTTTTTAGATATAACTGAAGGATATAGACAAAGATTTCGCTGGTGGGGGCTCAGTAACTCAAATAAGGCTGATGCTGTGATTCCAGGACACAGCCCGGGACAGAGCACCTAGATGTGGGAACTACCCACTAGCGGCTGCAATCCCCACCCTATCTTGAGTTACTGCACATGCTCAGTATCTCAAAAAATGGTGATGCTGAGATCATAGGAGAGAGCCTAGGACCGAATACTTAGACGCAGGATATGGAAGTAAATGATGGATATGGACAGAGATTTTGCTGGCGCTTAGTAACTCAAGTAAGGGTGATGCTGTGATTCCAGGACACAGCCCGGGACAGAGAACCTAGATGTGGGAACTACCCACTAGCGGCTGCAATCCCCTCAGTTAATACCCTTTCTTGAGTTACTGCACATGCTCAGTATCTCAAAAAAGGTGATGCTGTGATTCCAGGACACAGCCCAGGACAGAGCACCTAGATGTGGGAACTACCCACTAGCGGCTGCAATCCCCACACTATCTTGAGTTACTGCACATGCTCAGTATCTCAAAAAAAGGTGATGCTGTGATCACAGGACTGAGCCCGGGACCGAATACTTAGATGCAGGATATTGAAGTAAATGATGGATATGGACAGAGATTTTGCTGGCGCTTAGTAACTCAAGTAAGGGTGATGCTGTGATTCCAGGACAGAGCCCAGGACAGAGCACCTAGATGTGGGAACTACCCACTAGCGGCTTCAATCCCCACCCTATCTTGAGTTACTGCACATGCTCAGTATCTCAAAAAAAGGTGATGCTGTGATCACAGGACTGAGCCCGGGACCGAATACTTAGACGCAGGATATGGAAGTAAATGATGAATATGGACAGAGATTTTGCTGGCGCTTAGTAACTCAAGTAAGGCTGATGCTGTGATTCCAGGACACAGGCCGGGACAGAGAACCTAGATGTGGGGACTACCCACTAGCGGCTGCAATCCCCTCAGTTAATACCCTTTCTTGAGTTACTGCACATGCTCAGTAACTAAAAAAAGGTGATGCTGTGATTCCAGGACACAGCCCGGGACAGAGCACCTAGATGTGGGAACTACCCACTAGCGGCTTCAATCCCCACCCTATATTGAGTTACTGCACATGCTCAGTATCTCAAAAAAAGGTGATGCTGTGATTCCAGGACACAGCCCGGGACAGAGCACCTAGATGTGGGAACTACCCACTAGCGGCTTCAATCCCCACACTATCTTGAGTTACTGCACATGCTCAATATCTCGAAAAAAGGTGATGCTGTGATTCCAGGACACAGCCCGGACAGAGCACCTATATGTGGGAACTACCCACTAGCGGCTGCAATCCCCACCCTATCTTGAGTTACTGCACATGCTCAGTATCTCAAAAAATGGTGATGCTGAGATCACAGGACTGAGCCCGGGACCGAATACTTAGATGCAAGATATGGAAGTAAATGAAGGATATGGACAGAGATTTTGCTGGCGCTTAGTAACTAAAGTAAGGCTGATACTGTGATTCCAGGACAGAGCCCAGGACAGAGCACCTAGATGTGGGAACTACCCACTAGCGGCTTCAATCCCCACCCTATCTTGAGTTACTGCACATGCTCAGTATCTCAAAAAAAGGTGATGCTGTGATTCCAGGACACAGCCCGGGACAGAGCACCTATATGTGGGAACTACCCACTAGCGGCTGCAATACCCACCCTATCTTGAGTTACTGCACATGCTCAGTATCTCAAAAAATGTTGATGCTGAGATCCCAGGACACAGCCCGGACAGAGCACCTATATGTGGGAACTACCCACTAGCGGCTGCAATCCCCACCCTATCTTGAGTTACTGCACATGCTCAGTATCTCAAAAAATGTTGATGCTGAGATCCCAGGACACAGCCCGGGACCGAATACTTAGATGCAAGATATGGAAGTAAATGAAGGATATGGACAGAGATTTTGCTGGCAGGTGCAGAAAAAAGAAAGCCAGGGTGCAAATTAAAACAGTATAATGGATACAATGTTTCTGAACAATAAAAACAAAAATGTTTCCACTTTAATTGGCGCGTTCCTTTAAAAAAAAACTTTTTTTTGTTTGGTAAGCCAGTCTGAAATGTGTATCAAATAATAGGCGTTTAATTCCATTTCAGCTCCTTCCACTGTTTAGCTGCAACGCTTCCCGATCCTTTCATCCGA
>NW_028319308.1:0-27021 GCF_062004578.1 Staurois parvus | reverse complement strand
CCTCTCTCTCTTCCTTCTCC
The DNA here is from genome assembly GCF_062004578.1 of Staurois parvus. Taxonomy (NCBI): domain Eukaryota; kingdom Metazoa; phylum Chordata; class Amphibia; order Anura; family Ranidae; genus Staurois; species Staurois parvus. The sequence continues at coordinate 27,001 of NW_028319308.1, read as the reverse complement.
CTCTCCCCTCTCTCTCCCTCTCCTCTTTCTCTCTCCCTCTCTCCCCTCTTTCTCTCTCCCTCTCCCCCCTCTTTCTCCCTCCCTCTCTCCCTCTCCTCTTTCTTCCTCCCTCTCCCCTCTTTCTCCCTCTCCCCTCTTTCTCCCTCTCCCCTCCCCTCCCCTTTTTCTCCCTCTCCCCTCCTTCTTCCTCTCCCCTCTTTCTCTCTCCCCTCTCTCCTCTTTCTGTTCCAGAGAAGACACAGAAAACGTGAGTAAAAAGTATTACACTGATAGCCAGAAAAAACCCAGACACCCATCTCCCCCCCTTCTCCCTCCCTCCCCCCTCTTTCTCCCCCTATCTCCCCTATTTCTCCCCCTCTCGCTCTCTCCCCTCTTCCACCCCTCTCTTTCCCCTCTCCCCCCCTCTTTCCCCTCTCCCCCTTCCCCCCATCACGCTCCCCTCTTTCTCCCCCGATCTCTCTCTCCCCCTCTATCTCCCCATCCCCTCTTTCTCCCCCTCTCTCCTCTTTCTCCCCCTCTCTCCCCATCTCTCTCTCCCCTTTTTCCCCATCTCTCTTTCCCTCTCTCTCCTATTTCTCCCTCCCCTCTCTTCCTTCCTCCCCTCTTTCTTCCCCCCCCTCCCCCCTTTCTCCCTCTTTATCTCCTCTTCTCTCCCCTCACTATCTCCCCCCCTCTCCCCATCTCTCTATCCCCTTTTTTCTCCATCTCTCTCTCCCCTCTTTCTCCCTCTCCCGATCTCTCCATCTCTCTCTCCCCTCTTTCTCCCTCTCCCGATCTCTCCATCTCTCTCTCTCCTCTTTCTCCCTCTCCCGATCTCTTTCTCCCCCTTTCTCCCCCTCTCCCCTCTATCTCCCCATCCCCTCTTTCTTTCCCTCTCCCCTCTTTCTCCCTCCCCTCTTTCTTCCCCCCTCCCCCCTTTCTCCCTCTCTCTATCCCCTCTCTCTCCCATTTCTCCCTCCCCTCTCTCCCTCCCCTCTTTCTTCCCCCCCCTCCCCCCTTTCTCCCTCTCCCTCCCTCTCTCCCTCCCCTCTTTCTTCCCCCCCTCCCCCCTTTCTCCCTCTCTATCTCCCCCTCTCTCTCCTCTCTTCCCCCTCGCTATCTCCCCCTCGCCCCATCTTTCTAACCCTTTCACTCTATCCCCTTTTTCTTCCTCTCCCTCCCCCTCCTCTCCCCCTTTCCCCCTCTCTCTCTCCCCCCCCATCTCCCTCCATCTTTCCCCTTTCTCCCCCTCTCTCTCTCCCCCCTCTTCCCCCCTCTCTCTCTCCCCTCTTCCCCCCCTCTCCCCTCATCCCCCCCCCTCCCCTCTTCCCCCCTCTCTCTCTCCCCCTCTTCCCCCCCCCTCTCTCTCCCCTCTTCCCCCTCTCTCTCTCCCCTCTTCCCCCCCCCTCTCTCTCCCTCTTCCCCCCCTCTCCCTCTTCCCCCCTCTCCCCTCTTCCCCCGCTCTCCCCTCTTTCTCCCTCTCCCCTCTGTTCCCCTCTCCCTCCTCTTTCTCTCTCTCCCTTCTTTCTCTCCCTCTCTCCCTCCCTCTCCCCCCTTTCTCCCTCTCTCTCCCTCCCTCTCTCCCCTCTTTCTCCCTCTCTCTCCCCCTATTTCTCCTGCCCCCTCCCTCCCTCTTTCTCCCCCTATTTCTCCCCGCCCCCTACCTCCCTATCTCCTTCTCTCTCCTCCTCCTCCCCCTCTCCCCTCTTTCTGTTCCAGACAAAGAAGACACAGAAAACGTGAGTAAAAAGCATTACACTGACAGCCAGAAAACACCCAGGACACATTTAACCCCCTGATTGCCCCCCCCCCCCAGTTAACCCCTTCACTGCCTTGTCACCAGTGTCATCGATTACAGTGAACAGATTTTTACTGATCACTGTATTAGTGTCGCTGGCGACTTCCGATAGTGTTAACGCCCCTCCCAGATAGCGCCAGTTTGCCCGCTAGTACACAGTAATCCCATTTAACCCCTTGATCGCCCCCCCACTGGTGTCACTGGTGACTTCCGATAGTGTTAGTGCCAGTTAGCGCCCCTCCCAGATACCGTCAGATTGCCGCTAGTACACAAGTAATCACATTTGACCCCTTGATTGACAGGAACACGCTCACTTGCACGCTAAACCTTCATTGCTAGTATAGTGTCTGATTGGATCAATATCTTTGATCAGATCAGCGGTATACCAGCGTTCCACATTACTATAGTATCCCCAAAAACGCAGCGTTAGCGAGATCAGCCCCGACACCTGCCAGCACCTGCGTTTAGCCCCTACGCCCCCCCCCCCCTTTTCCCCCAGAAAGTGCAGTGTCAGTAGATAACTGTCACTTTATACATTACATACAAAACCGCAGTGTTCACAGAATCAGGCCTGATCTCTGCTAGCACTTGTCGGTACATTTTTTATAGCAGTTCAAGCAGTCCCTGAAAGCCAGGCGCTCTTTTTCCGTGAGTCGCACTAGGTACCTATAAATTTAGTGGCCAAAATGTCCAACCAAAGGTACACTAGTAAAGAGGCCTACAGGATTCTGAGCATGTCAGGTGAGAGCGAAGGGGAAGACTCCCTGACAGAATCAGCCTCAGAATACGAACCTGTAGACAGCAGCGGCACCCTGACAGGTAGCTCAGACGACGGAGAAGAGGTCCCTGCTAAGATCAGGTGTACCCGACCCCATTTCTATGTTGCTGAGGTGGTACAAATGCATGATGACTCTCATATGCAGCAGAGTGTCAGTACTAGTGCCGCGCTACCGTTTGGTGAACTGGCGAGCACCAGCGGCCTAGTACATCCTGGTCGTATACATACCAGCACTGCAGTGACGTGGCGAGGTCCCATAAGTGCAGTACAAGCTGGTGGCGGTGGCGAGCACAAGTAGTGTCCCGCGGCCACCAAGAATTCGCAGACAGGCTCATAGAGCCCCTAGTATCCTTCCGGATGTGCTTGCAAATCCAGATTGGCAGCCCACAAATTCTGAAGCACACTTACTTCCCCCATTCACTGCCCAACCCGGAATTCAGGTGGAAACAGCAAATTTAAATACTCCCGTTGATTTTTTTGAGCCGTTTTTCACAGAACATCTTTATGCATTGATTGTGGATCAAAGAAATTTATATGCACAACATTTTATCTCCGCCAACCCAAATTCAAACCTTGCCAGACTATTCGCATGGAAACCCATTACGGTTTCCGAATTTAAGGTTTTTTCGGCCTAACCCTCAACATGGGCATTACTAAAAGAAATGAATTGCGGTTGTATTGGTCCACAGACCTGCTTGTTCACATGTCCGTGTTCTCTGCTGCCATGGCCAGGCATAGATATGAGACGATATTGCGTTTCATGCACTTCGACAACACACTCGGTCATCCTCGGGGTGACCCAGAATTTTACCGGCTCCACAAAATTCGGTCACTCGTAAATCACTTTAACCAAACATTTGCAGATGTGTATACTCCCCATCAAAAAATCTGCATCGATGAGTCCCTCATTCATTTATCTGGCCGCCTTGCATTCAAACAGTATATATCCAGCAAGCGTGGCAGATATGGGGTCAAGATGTATAAGACCTGCGAGAGGACAACAGACTTTTTCCATATGGGGTACCACTTATACGTGGACAATTTTTATTCAAGCGTGCCACTATTTAAACATTTGTTCAATCTGGGAATTTGCGCATGTGGCACTGTGCGACCTAATCGCCGGGGCTTCCCCCAACGGCTTGTAAATACCCGTCTTAGAAAGGTGGAAAAAGCCTGCTTTTGAAATGAAGAATTGCTCGCAGTGAAGTGGAAGGACAAACGGGATGTTTTCGTCCTGTCTTCCATTCACGCAGATGCGACCATCCAAATTGCCACGGCAGCTGGTGTTGTTGAGAAGCCCCTCTGTGTCCACGATTATAACCTTAACATGGGAGGGGTGGACTACAACGACCAGATGACAAAGCCGTACTTAGTTTCCCGAAAAGCCAGACGCTGGTACAAAAAAGTGTCTGTTTATTTATTTCAATTGGCTTTATATAACGCTTTTATTCCCTACAAAGCAACTGGATGGACATAGTGAATCCTACCTAAAATTCCAGTTGGAGATCATCAGGGCCTTTTTGTATCCAGAAGGTGCTATGCCCCAAACCCCCAACCCAGATGCAGTTAGCCGGCTGCATGAAAGGCATTTTCCCAATGCCATTCCTGGTACCCCAACCCAAAGAAGACCCCAAAAAAGATGTCGTGTCTGTAGCAGACATGGAATTAGGCGTGACAGCCGCTTTTATTGTCCTTCCTGTCCTGACCAACCTGGCCTCTGCGTCAAGACCTGCTTCCGCCTCTACCATACACTAGTAGACTATTAGTATAGGGTACAGCACGGCACAGTTCAGGGCACATTTACACAGGGTCTCGAAAGATGTTAGGTCGTCAGGAAACTGGCTATCGCATTTGGAGAGACCCTACCATCTGTTTTTAACATGCTAAAAGTTTGAAAAAAAAAAAGTTAAAAAAAAATAAATGAATAAAAAAGTACAAATCCCCCAAAAAATTAAAAATAAAAAATAGTTATAGTTAAGTGTTCTTGCATGGCAAGAATTTACTGTTATCTCAGATATATATTCTTATTATTATAGCCAAATTTACCACCCTAACTCCTCTCACAGTTTTTACATTACATAGACAGTAATATACCGAAACGTGCGGATTGTTCCCGATTGGTGTACTATTACTTTGTGGAACATTTCGCCAAATGCTTCACAAAATATCGGCGTTTTTATGGTGAATTTGGGTTCATAGGAATGAATGGCGGAATGTTCAAAACTGGAGTGGGACCTGACAAAATCTTTTCACAGTTACTCCAGAAACTCCACCCAGTTACTCCTCCCACTCCAGTTGTAGACTACTGGTGGAGGAAAGAACACTTCACACAATTTCCCCAGAAATTGGAGCTTTTCTAGTTTTCTTTGTTGTTGTCATTTTTGTTATTGTTCTATTTTTACTGTTTTTTTTGTTACTGTTTTATTGTTAACCTTTGCTGTTTGCAGGAATGCTTTCAGCTGCAGCACTGACCTGTTTATTCTGACAGCAACGGGAACTTGTTCCCAGAATATACATAAATCAGTGTGGGCAGCGCTGTTAGATGAGATTTTTCATCCGCAGTTAAAAAAAGAGCATATTTGCCAAAGCATGGGGGCCTGGGGTGGCCAGTGGGTGGATGGCCCCTATGCTTCGGCATATATATTTTATATTTGTTGGCACATTTCATGTGTGCCCACCATTAGAAGTGGGAGGATGCAGGGAGGTATTCTAATGGTGGGCATACCACACACTTTTTCTGGCAGAGATTTCTTCTCTTTTTTTCCATTCATCCCACAGGCTGCATAAAGAAAAAAAGAACATAGCATATACACCCAACAAGGACCAGCGACGTACTGGTACATCACTGGACTTTGAATGGTTATACCAGGGTGATGCCTGACAGGTTCTTTCATCTCTACCACTTCTCTCACTGCTCCAGGCTGTCTCCTGGTCCTGGCTTATCAGCTGCTGGAGGGAGAGGTACACGACTGTCGTTCTGCAACTGCCCGCCCCCACTCGCTACCACACAGATCTTCCTGCTGTCTGCCTCTGCACAAAAGGTCCCTTCTTCTGGGGGGCGCTGACGCCCCCCTAAAAATTGCTGCCATAGGCAAACGCCTTGTTTGCCTCATGGTAGATACGCCCACGATCACAGCCCTCTGTACATCACAACTCCCTTTCATGTTATAGCCCCGCTTACATCACAGCCTCCCTGCACATCAGTCCCTTCTTGACATCACAGTCCCCCTTGCAATCACAACACCCCACATCACAGTTTCCCCGCTCATGACATCACAGACCCTTCATATCACAGCTCCCTCCTCTCACATCACAGCCCCCCATATCACAGCTCCCCCTCTAACATCAAGGTTCCCCCATATCACAGCTCTACTCACATCACAGCCCCCCCAGTATTAAAGCTCCCACCATCACATCACAACTCCCCCCTATCAAAGCCCCCCATATCACAGCTTCCCCTCTAACAGCCCCCCCCCCCTTGGATATAGGTCTGGTATTGATTTTGTGTGGGGGAGGGAAGGTCACCACACGTGTTGTTGCATAGGTGTCCCCCTTAAAATCTATACCAGACCTTTTCACCTGGTATAGGTGTTGAGGAAAACTCCCCGACTGCATTTAGAAACAGAACAAAGCCAGCTGGGAAATGTCATTTAGCTTTTTTCTGCCAGCAGGTTCTTATGGTGAAGAAAAAAAAAAAAACACTCAACTGTTGCTTACTATAGGTGACATACTACTATGATCACAAGTGTTTGTGGTGCAAGCTGGACCTTTCAGAAGGGATCCTCTGTCTTCATGACTGCTTGCTGAACTTCCTATAACTTGTGTCTATCTGCCCGATATTGCACCATATACACACCCCATTAGAGCATTTGCAAATTTGCAATGTGGAATTCTTTCATTTCTGATTAGAGCGACTAGAAAATCAGCCTAATCATTTTAAAATATTGTTTAAAATATAGTTTTAATGAAAAAAAATATTTACAGAAAACAGACAAAAAGCAGCTGCAAAATAAATGGGATAAATGTGAATACGTACGGAAACGTATTGGCAGTATATCCTCTAGAGCATTTGCTTTTTGCAGAGTAGAATAGGGACTGGCCAGAGAGGGATTACTTTGACGCAGTTGGCCGGCTTAAACATGCATTGCAAAGTATGTGAACTAAAAATCCCTGTTTCAGTGCAACGTTTCCTACATAGGATGAACATTCAGAATTTGCTGAACTGTACCTTTAGCCATCGGCTGCAGTTCATGGTTTTTGCAACTTTTTTTTTTTTTTTAAAGTTTACATAGGATATGTTCTGCCAGTTGTCTTTTTTGGAAAAGAAGAGAATAAACCCATAACCAAAAATAAAATCAGTTGTGTAAAATGTGTGAAATGTATTTGTTTTTTCACTTCATTTCATTGAGAAAAAAATTGCACACTAATAATATTCCACACAGTAATAGGAGTATTACGAGAAGTACAAAACATCATAAAACGCTCTGGTGACCTCCCTATGCTAGGTGAGTATTAGGCAGACAACCCTGATGTAGTAGTAACAAGGCCTAGAAATACAAGGTCTATTGCCTCTACCGGTAGCAGGACAATCCAAGTGACTGTAAAGGCTCAAGGATTTTTACCTTCATGCATTCTATGTATTAGGCCTCGTTCATACCATACCTGCAGAAAAACTGGTGCAAACTAATGCACAGATTTCACTTGCGGAGACCATCAGTTTTCATGCGTGCTTCAATTAGTTTTATACACATTGCAGATTAATGCACAGAAAAAAATCTGCACGCTACCAATGTTAAACAAATAAATAAATTGGTGCAGCGCTACCCTAAATATAATCCTATAACACAATAGGCAAAAAATGTGCAAAGTGAATAAATACCACAATGACTAATAATCAGTGAATTGATCCTCTCGGGGATCTATGGCGAGTAATTAGACGTCATCTCACCTGGTATCCAGACCAGGAACCGGTGACAACAAATCGTACAAATGGGACAATAAATGATAATAGTAAAGTGAATCCCTAAATTGGGATGAATATATTCGTGCAAGTAGTGACCAGAAAGAAAATGGCTAAATTAAGTCATATATATACAACTGAGTGACACCGAGTGGATCCCTAAATTTGGGATCACATTTCACAATGGTGACAAGTGCCGTGATAACATATCAAGAAATTATATCTAATAAACAATAAAAATTGAAAGAATGTGGTAAATAATCACATCAACATAAATAACCACATGAAATAGTCCAAGTAAAAAGAAGAAAAAAATACAAAAGGCGCGTGAACACCTAAAGTACTCCAAACGCTTTAGGTGCAAGTGATATTGTGGATGTGCATAACCACCGACTGGAAATAATCCGTGTGTGGCTAAATTGCCCCCTCACCTCCTTGAAGCAACCCTATAGGGCCACATCGCTTATTGGAACTCAAACCAGGGATCTTCTATAATTAGGTTCCCCTCGCGCAGTAGATACCCGTCCAGACTGGTGATATCCCCCTCAGTATGCAAGAGAAGCAGCCAGGTCCCCTCCAGTATAGAAATGGATAATGCAGCCAGCAACCAACTCACATCACAAACAGGGCAAAGATAGAAAAAAGACATCTCATAGTGTTAATCAGTATTAATATCTTATTAGAATAAAAAGCAGCCAAATGCCAACTCACATAATATTACATAAAACAAGCAGTAAACCTCATGCTATGGGTGTACTTGCATGGTTTAATTGGGTGCAGCAAGATGGCGTCCACGCTAAAAGTACATCACCACGCTCACATCCTAAGCGATATGTCACATGACTTCATCAGGACTCAGTGTTGTGGTGTGACAGGGCACAGAGAACAGTAAATTTTTTTGTACCCTTGCAGAACGTGTGCAGAAAAAAAGACGTCTCTGCACCATGATGTGAACAAGTACTTACAAGTACAAAAAAACCTTCTGTGTGCAGAAGCTCCCCCAACAGCCCCCTAATACTTACCTGAGCCCCATTGCGATGCAGAAATTTGCACACGAGAGCTTCGACTTTCTACAGACTCACCCTCCTCATTAAGGTAAGAATGCAGCAGGAGCAATCAGAGCCAGTGACCCACTAAGGGCAGGAGAGGGGGAAGGGCCAAGCCACGGCTCTGTGTGTGAATGGACAAGCAGAGCAGTGGCAGGGCATTAGGAATGAGGGAGAGACCAGGAGCGCCACCATGGTACCCGAGAAGGATCGGGGCTTCTCTATGCAAAACCATTACTTAGCAGATAAGTATGGCATGTTTGTTAATAAAAATAAATTGCCTTTAATATCACTATCAATAATATTGGAAATGGTATCACAAAAAAATCCATCAGGGAATAATCACAGGTAAGCTTGGGGAGTCAAATTCTGTAAGTTGCTCTATGAGCGGGGTGTTGTGATTTCACTCTAATGGGTTCCTGCCTGGAGATGTATGGTACCTCAGCTCATTATGACTATGACTAGAGGGAGAGTAGAGAATAAAATGAGGAAAGAAAGAGAAAGGAGAGAGGAGAAGGGAAGATGGGAGGAAAGAAAACTAATGAAACCACCGAGCTAATCATTCACTCCTGTTATCGCTCACCTTGACTATGACAACTCCCTTCTCAGAGGCCGACCTCTCCATAGGCTATCCCCTCTTCAGTCTATCATGAATGCTGCTGCCAGACTCTTCTACGTTATCAAACGCTCAATGTCCGCCACCCTGTTCTGCCAATCCCTCCACTGGCTTCCGATTACCCAGCAAATTAAATTCAAAATACTAAAAGACAAAGACACTCACAACTCTGCCCCCACAGCTACACCACCAATCTTGTCTCCAAATATCACCCAAACTGTCCTTTCTACTCCTCCCAAGACCTCTTGCTCTCTAGCTGTCTTGTCTCCTCCTCCGAGGCTTCTTCAGAGCCTCTCCTATCCTTCGGAACTCCCTACCCAAATCTGTCTAGCTCTCCCTGACTCTAGCTGCCTTAAGGCAAAACCTGACAATCATCTCCTCAGGGTAGCCGATCACACCTCCAACTTACTGAACTTTTAAGTCTTTCATCAGCTCATCCCCCACAGCTATAACCTTTCATACCACTTGTTACAAGAAATATACAAATTTGGTGCTGGAGGGGTGGTGTGTAACTAAATTAAAGTCCATAAAGTCCATTAAAAGTCAATGTGGGAGACCATTAGCATTCGCAGTGGAAAATACATGACCAAGAAACAGCATCAGCGGAAGCACCCTTAGAGCAAAGCTGGACTCTGTGTATAAAAGAGGAAGAGGGGCGCCGGACTAAGTGCAGCATTACAGAAAAGAAGATAAAAAAAAAGGCATGCCACGACCGTGGTCCGGGCTCCCGGGAGGTAGAAGGAGGCAAGCGATCTACACGCATCTGATGTAGACAAGGAGGATATCCTGGTGCAGCCAGCCACCTCAGGAGTCCAGCGTGGACCGCAAAATGGTGCCAGGGCGGATGTGACGTCAGCGAAGGAACGTGATGACGTGGGTGGGCAGTGACGTATTCTTTCTCAGACCTCCTCAGAAGCCTTTTTTATCTTCTTTCCTGTGAGTTGCCAATTGTCTGTTCGCCAATAAATATTCATTTTAATGCTGCACTTAGTCCGGCGCCCCTCTTCCTCTTTCATACCACTTGCCCCACCCTATTAGATTGTAAGCTCCTATGAGAAAGGCCTCCATTTAGATTGTAAAGTGCTGTGAAATCTGTTGGCACTATATAAATCCTGAATAAGAATTAATATTATTATAAAGGGAGAGAAGGGGGGCAGAGGGGAGAAGGGAATCCCAGAGGTCAATGTTAGCACTGAAAAGCTCTTCGACACCTTAATGACATCTCCAAGAAGCATGTGCTGAGCTGGGAAGGCAGGAAATGGTCTAACCAAGGCTGCCAGGTGAATAAGAATTTATCATGGATATCATTTACCATTTAACGACCACCCACCTGCAATGTACTGCGGACGAACGGCCACTGTGGGCAAAGCGACAGACCCATACACTGCTGCCTACTTATGGGTTTCGGGGGCATGCATGTGCTCCCTCCTGGCCGACACCCACTGTGGTTGTACACAGCGAGAGCTTTTCAGCAAGTCCAAGCCAATGATTCACAGCCAGGAACTGCTGATCGGCTCCGTCCAATCACAGCCCACAGCTCTGTACAAAGAGAAATATCTCTCTGTTTTGCAAGGATGAGAAACTTAAGAGAACTATTGGTAAAAGCAGCACACTGCATACACACTACACATAGTTAGGCACACATATCACCCCTTGATCACCCTAGATGTTAACCCCTTCCTAGCCAGTATCATTAGTACAGTGGCAGTGTCAAGTATTAGTACTGATCACTGTATTAGTGTCACAGGTGATGTCAGTGGCAGTCACTTCCCCCCAGTATCAGATTGCCCACCGCACTATTGCAGTCACATAAGTTGCTGATCACTGCCATTAGTAGAAGATAAAAAAAAGGGTTATGTACACGACTGAGAGGGCTTATCTTTAGAGAAGGTAGCGAGCCATTTATAGGGGAAATCTTTGGTCTATGAAGGGCAATAGACAAGGAAACCGAGTTAAAACGTTTCATGAGGCTAAACATCCAGCAAGGTTTACCTAAGCTGCCCCATAATGGCAGACTTCAGCTAATGGTATCTGAGAGCACAGACAAGGGTAAAGCAATATCATATAAACACTTATAGGAGATCACCTGTCTCTAGGTCTGCTAGGATGAAAACTGGTAGAAGCATGGCCAATACAGAACCAATGGAAAATTATTCCCCCCTCCCCCCTTGTGGGTCTCATGAGAGGATGTGGAGCAAGTAAGGGAAGTGAGAAGAAAGTGTAATTCTTACAATATAAATAATAGGGGGATGATTTACTATAACTGGAGAGAGCAAAGTCTGGTGCAGCTCTGCATAGAAACCAATCAGCTTCCAGCTTTTATTATCAAAGCTTAATTGAACAAGCTGATGTTAGAAGCTGATTGGCTCCCATGCACAGCTGCACCAGATTTTGCACTCTCCAGTTTTAGTAAATCCCATTAAGTTTTAGTAAGCCCCATGGCGGCTAACACTTCCTCCCAGCACCACTGGAGTCATCGTTTTCAATGCCAACCACAGGACTAGCTGCCTGGTGATTGCATGTTATCCCTGTGCCTGCGTGAGTCTCCTCTGTATACTCCGGTTTCCTCCCACACTCTAGAGACATGCTGGTAGGTTAATTGGCTCCTGTCTAAATTGTCCCTAGTATGTGTATGTATGAATGTGAGTTAGGGACTTTAGTCTAAGTTCCTTCAGGGTTAGGGACTGATGTAAACGCACAATATATGTGTAATGCGCTGCATAAATTGATGACGCTATAAAAGTACCGGTAATAAATAATAGTAATAAATTGTGCTAGACCCCATGAGAGCACAAGCTCGGGGGAAGCCAATATTCAGGAGGGTTTAACCAAAATACAGGAAATAATATGGGAAGTACAGAAGACAGCTACTAATGGGTTGGGAGGGAGACAGAGCTGGATCTATGAACGGAGATAGGATTCAAATTAGGTGATGGCATTGCTCCAGGTTCCCCCACACTTCCCCTATGAAAATCCAGGCCGTACTGCCCCCAATTACCATAGATCCCGAGTGCCCATCAATCCAGGGATAAAGGAAACCTCAAAAGCTGACTAATAGTATCAACAGCTAACAGGAATCGGGCTGACAGGCCTCGTCATACAATAGCACACACCTCTCCATGCTGCCATATGCATGTGATATACATCGGAGTGTAGGCATCAGACAGACCACAACTAGAGAAACACTCAAACATGAGATAACAACGACTGAAAATGTGTGAAATATCAAACAACGGAAATAACATTAATGTAAAAAGACGTTATTGGTTGAGATCATTGTCTGTGGGTGATGTTGGGGAGATCAAGAACAAACAAGGTGAAGGCTCTCCACCTCAGCGCTTCCTCGACCAATCAGTAAACCAATCCGGGTGCAGGCTTTATAGAGAAAACCTGTATGAAACGTACAAATATCCGGGTACTAATGGCTGCTCAGCATTGTAGTATATTGTGTGTAATATATTAATATATTAAAAGGGTGCAGCGCTGGTAAAAATCACAAAATAATGTATATATGCTAAATTCATATATAGATAATTAATCATCAATAAGGTGACATTGTGCAAATTCATATGCAACTAGAATCTGTGACTAATATTGCAAAACAAAAAAAGAAAAAAAGAAAATTTTGAGCATACCAAAAGGTGACAGTGTGGTTGAAATCACAGACAGACGCATAGACGTCCACAAATTAATGAGCCTTGTATATAAATAGATAAGTAGGTGACATTGTGCAAGCATATATGCCACTATATTATATGGCTAATATCGTGAAAGGTGTATAACCAATCTAAATGAGTCCAAAAAATGTGAACAAGATCGCTGATGATCTTCAGGCGTCCAATAACCGGAAACGTGGATGGCTGTCGGGACTCCTCGTGGTAAGGAAGCAGAGCGAGGATAGTGAGGATACCTGGGCAGAGCACAGGTCAGGATACATGGGACAGAGCACAGGTCAGGATACGTGGGACAGAGCACAGGTCAGGATACGTGGGACAGAACACAGGTCAGGATACGTGGGACAGAGCACAGGTCAGGATACGTGGGACAGAGCACAGGTCAGGATACGTGGGACAGAGCACAGGTCAGGATACGTGGGACAGAACACAGGTCAGGATACGTGGGACAGAGCACAGGTCAGGATACGTGGGACAGAACACAGGTCAGGATACGTGGGACAGAACACAGGTCAGGATACGTGGGACAGAACACAGGTCAGGATACGTGGGACAGAGCACAGGTCAGGATACGTGGGACAGAACACAGGTCAGGATACGTGGGACAGAACACAGGTTGCATGGAAGCCACCTAGTTGCATATTATAGATTGGACATATGCTGGATGGTGTAGTATCTCTATGTTTGATATGAAGTATCTTGAATGGGACTTTGAGAACTGTTGTTCATTGTAATCTTTACAAATATTCAACTGAATTTCTGTCATCTGTAACAAATATCTTTATTCGAATAAATGCATCTCTCTAAAAAAGGACTATTGGTTGCTGCGGGAATAGTACATATATAAATACACCCGGGTCATCTGGAGAAGGGTTGGATCTCCATGTTTGATATGAAGTATCATTATAATAAGAAAAGTAGTATATATTCCATGAAGCGGCAGGACAAAGTCAACCGGTACCCAGGGCAGATGCTGAATTGAGTGAAAATGATTCGTGGGGCAATTCGTCATCAGACACTGAAAACGATTCTGCGACTTTGCTCAGCGATGTGCGAACTTGGCGCTCTATTTCACATTTCAGTGTTTTTGGTTTGATTATATTATTGAATTAAATTTATTATTATATTATTATTTTTATGATTATTTATTAAATTATAATTTATGATTTTGTGTTTCAAATTTGAACATACCCGGGATGTTTACTAGACTCTTGTTCGGACAGATTTCAGTGAGCTATTCCTAAAAATTACAGACCTACAATAAAAAAAACTACATATTTCCATGCAAAAAAATGTACCGCTTTGAGCACAGAAATATGGACATAATCAGACAACTAGGGAGGTTAACTAGTTTCTGACCGCAGATAGCCGAATGACGGCTAAACTGCAGCCGGCCAGTTCTGAGTGGACGTCATATGACGTCCCCCCAGAACGCGCTCTCCTCCTCTCCAACGGACACAGCTGATCACGTGATGTGGTAAAAGGCCGATCACAGCGCCCTTTTACCACGTGTCCAATGACACGCTGATCACAGGGAAATGCAAGTGCCGCTTCTCGGCTGCACTTTCCTCACGCTGTCAGATCGTGAGGAAAGTACTGCCGAGAACCGGCAGTTGACAGAGCGGGGATCGGCACCGATCAACAGGGCACTGATGATCAGTGCCCTGATGATCGGTGCCCAGCAGTGCCGCCGCAAGTTCCGCCCACCTGTGCCCAGCAGTGCGCACACGAGCTCCGCCCACCTGTGCCCAGATCACCCACCTGTGCCCAGCAGTGCACCCACCTGTGCCACTCTGCAGTGTCACACACCTGTGCCCAGAAGTGCCACCTACCTGTGTTCAGCAGTGCCACCCACCTGTGCCCACCCACCTGTGCCCACCAGTGCCACCCACCTGTGCCCACCCACCAGTGCCACCCACCAGTGCAGCCCAGCAGTGCTGCCAGTCAGTGCCCAGGGGTTGTGCCAGTCAGTGCCGCCAGTCAGTGCCCAGCAGTGATGCCAGTCAGTGCCATCTATCAGTACCCATCATCAGTGTCACCTATCAGTGCCGCCTATCAGTGCTGCATATTAGTGCCGCCTATCCGTGACACCTCATTAGTGCTGTCTATCAGTGCCGCCTATCCGTGACACCTCATTAGTACTGCCTATCAGTGCCCTTTAGTGCTGCCTATCAGTGCCCATCAGTGCCGCCTATCAGTGCCCATCAGTGCTGCCTCATCAACGTACATCAGTGAAGGAGAAAAAATACCTTTTTGAAAAATTTTATAATAGAAACAAAGAAACTTTTTTTTTTTTTAATTTTTTTCAATTTTTATTTATAGCGCAAAAAGTAAAGCGCCCAGTGGCAATTAAATACCACCAAAAGAAAGCTCTATTTGTGAGAAAAAAATGATCAAAATTTCATATGGGTACAATATTGCATGACCGCGCATTTGTCAATCAAAGTGCGACAGCGCTGAAAGCTGAAAATTGGCCTGGTAAATAAGGGGGTATAAGTGCCTGGTAGGCAAGTGGATAAAAAGGCATGGGAAGTTGGGTGCTGCCACTTTGGAAGACCTCTAAAAACGAATTTAGGATGCCCTCCCACCTGTGAATTCACCCGCACTTTTTTAAAGATGTAAGAACCCCAGCGGGAGTTCCTGCGATTAGTTGCAGGAGAAAGCCTCATTGAAAGCAAATGGGAGGCTGTCAGCTTGATGCTTTTAATATTTCATTCACCAGACCTAATAAATATGAGCATAGTCTCGCATGTAGCTGGACTCACTGACTAGTTGTAAATGCTACAAAGGGGGGTGTTTATAAAACATCTGCATGGCTGTTGGTCCATTGAATGTTCCAGGCTTTATTCTCTGCCATTTGAAGGTGTGAATACAGAACATACCACATTACGGCCCCTGGATGGGTTATAGGAGCACATATATTACCTGTGATACTCAGCTCTGACTACTGGCCATAAAGCCGTATTTTCCACATTAATACATTCGAATTGCAGGGAATATAACCGGGAAACTTCTAACTGCTTGAGGACCGCCTACCGCAGTTTTACTGCAGCAGAGCTGCCCCGCTGTGCCAGATCACCCACATGTACGTGATGGGGCACATCCAGGTACAGGGCACATGTCACATAGTTCATCTCTTGATTGCCCCTAGATGTTAACCCCTTTCTAGCCAGTGTCATTATTACAGTGACAGTGTATAGAATTAGCAATGATCACTGTATTAGTGTCACTGGTGGTGTTAGTGACAATTAGTCAGTTCACACAAAGTGTCAGATTGCACGCCGCACTATCACAGTCCTACTATAAGTCGCTGATCGCTGCCATTTCTACCATTTAGAAAAATAAAATAATAATAATAAATATATATACACTCTTTGGGATATTTTATTTTATCCAAAGGCATGTAGCAGAATACATGTTGGCCTAAATTACTGAAGACATTTTTTTTTTTGTTTATTAGATATGTTTTATAGCAGAAAGTGTTTATTTCCCCCAAACTCTTCAGTCTTTTTTTCGTTTATAGAAAAAAAAAAAAAATTACCACCAAAGCAAAGCTGTACTTGTGTGAATAAATACTGCAAATTTAAACTGTGTGCAGTGTTGCATAACCGAGCAATTGTCAGCTAAATCAAGAAGTGCCGCACAGCAGAAAATGGCCTCCTCATGAAGAGAGTAAAATCTTCCGGGGGTTAAGGGGTTAAATCCCATAATATAATCTAAGCTGATGACATGGGAATCCAATAAAACAAAAATATACCACCGTATGTTTCTTTGACACTGTGACAGCCATGCTGTCTGCTCAGTCTGGCATAGGAGGGAATACCATTTCCGCTGCCAATTTGCCAAATCAGACACATGATCATCAAGAAAAATCTATTAGTAAATTGATGGAAGAAGCAACACAATCTCCTCCAAAGAATAGGAGTAGTAAGCTCCTGTGAAGTACAGACAGTAAGGGCCGTCTAGCTGCAGTGCGTTCTCCCTGGCAGTTTAGTGCTTCCAGGAGGAAGAGGTGCCACGTCCAGCCCTGCTGCATGCAGCCGGTCAGTCTACAGAAGGCAGGAGAAGGGCTGAAGGCCGCACACCAAGCGGTGCCTTCCCCGGGATGTCCCCTCCCAGCAGGACACCCAATCAAGCAGATGCCGCTTCCGCCAGCTTCCCATAGAGGCAGACGAAGATCAGACCACTCTGTCATCCTCTATATATAGGAGACAGGAAGCAATGAGCATACATCACTTCTGGTTAGCCTGGATGGAAACGGCACCATTTTTAAATATGGAAAGCATTTGATCAGAGATCATGGTGTGAGTAAATGGTTTTATGGGCAGAGGACAGATCTGGGGTCTTACTGACCCCACATCTCTCCATACAGAATACCTGTCACATGCCCATTGTTATCAGTGATGGTTACATTCCTTGTGACAGCAATAAAAGTGCCCCCCCCCCCCAAAAAAAGCACATCTTTTCCAAGTAAAAAAATGTGCATTTATCATTTCTTACAAGGAGCCTAGAAAGCATTGAACTGTGATCAGCAGATCGTTGGTGCAGTGCAGGTCTACTGCAGACCTGTCAGTGTATCTGTGTGCTTGAACATCGTATGGGCAAACAGATAGACCCTGAAAGGAAGAGAGAATGACCAACCGTAAGGCGTTCTGTACATATACAATGTATTATATAACGGGTCCTGTATGTATACAATGTATTATATAACGGGTCCTGTATGTATACAATGTATTATATAACGTGTCCTGTATGTATACAATGTATTATATAACGGGTCCTGTATGTATACAATGTATTATATAACGGGTCCTGTATGTATACAATGTATTATATAACGGATCCTGTATGTATACAATGTATTATATAACGGGTCCTGTATGTATACAATGTATTCTATATTGCACCCTGTATGTATACAATGTATTCTATATTGCACCCTGTATGTATACAATGTATTATATATTGCACCCTGTATGTATACAATGTATTATATATTGCACCCTGCATGTATACAATGTATTATATATTGCACCCTGTATGTATACAATGTATTATATATTGCACCCTGTATGTATACAATGTATTCTATATTGCACCCTGTATGTATACAATGTATTTTATATTGCACCCTGTATGTATACAATGTATTATATATTGCACCCTGTATTTATACAATGTATTACATATTGCACCCTGTATGTATACAATGTATTATATAATGCACCCTGTATGTATACAATGTATTATATATTGCACCCTGCATGTATACAATGTATTATATATTGCACCCTGTATGTATACAATGTATTATATAATGCACCCTGTATGTATACAATGTATTATATATTGCACCCTGAATGTATACAATGTATTATATATTGCACCCTGTATGTATACAATGTATTATATATTGCACCCTGTATGTATACAATGTATTATATATTGCACCCTGTATGTATACAATGTATTATATATTGCACCCTGTATGTATACAATGTATTATATATTGCACCCTGTATGTATACAATGTATTCTATGAGTAGTTGATCTCCTGTATAAATGTAAAACATAACAGCGCCGCACTATAACACAACCAACATGTATACATGTATGTACATAGAAGGTAAACCTCAAATCATCCCAAATAACATGTAAACACAAATCCTCAGTCCAAAGTGCTATTACAAATAATGTCTGCAGATAAGAAATGAGAAGTGATGAAGGGATCTTCAGACTCCGCAGTGAAAACACCCGTCCACGCCAGCAATCAGATGGTGCACAGTGCACCCCAACCAAACATGCAACACGGCTCCTTACCAGACACGTCTGACCACTGCGTTACAAATGGTCATAAAGCGCTTAGGAGATTGAGGTCTTCCTCCGACCAATCAGACTCCTCCGCCAGAGCCAATAAAAGTTGTACCACCAAGATCGCTCAATGATAAGATATAAAGGACACTCCCATAGTATAAAACTGGAGATCGGGTTTATTCAAAACGTAAAAACGGACAGAATCAGCTTCACAAGCATATGTGACAACAGAGGGCGTTCCTACGGGCGTACACAAACCTGGTCCCGACCGTCCAATCAGATCCGATTGTCACATACACTTGTGAAGCTGCTATTGTCTTGTTGTGGAAGTGTGCATGTTTACGTTTTTAATAGAACATAACGTGGGCTGAAGGACTGATCACAGTGACAGCCAATCAGAGGCTATCACAGTGATTGGGTGATCTGGTACTAGGAGTCCAGGTTCCCCACTGTTGGTACGAGACCCGGAGCTCTCGGTGCACGCTCTCAGCACACAGAAATGCATGTATGCGGCCTCACAGATAAAGACTCCCTTGTGTGAGGACACACGTGTACAGGCGGCAGGAAGCGGTTAAACCTTTCCGATGTCATTACATACCTGATTTTAGGCTAAATGACATATTTGCTGGATCTCTGTGCTTCTCTCTGCAATGCAGGCAGATCATGGCTGGTGGGAAGGGCAGGGAGAGTGCTGTACATGGCTTCCGTCCTCCTTTGGAGAGGTCGTCCTCCACATAATACTCTGCAATAGAAGTCATAATTAGAGGCAATGTTCAGACTTGGCTACACAGATCATTTATCATCGATGACACCTTGAAGACAAGTGATTGAAGTGCATCTATAGACAAAATGTATTTTTTGGGATTAGAAATAGTGGGGAGGGGTAAGCAGCCCTGTCATATCTCTATGGTCAGCTGTGTCCCCACTGGGGGTCTCACCCCCATATTTTTCCATTATCCCAGAAATAGAAAGTGAAGAGCATTGCATTACATTGAGTGGAGCACAGGGGGGACATCAGAGGTCTTGTACACCCCGAATAGCCCATTAAAGAGATGTCACAAAACAATCATCACATAGGGAACTTCTTGTACCCTTAAGTTAGGAAAAAAGGTGACATTTAAAAAAAAAAAGGAAAAAAACAAAACATTATTTTAAATTGTAAAAAATGAAAATCTCAAAATATTGCAAAAAACGAAAGTGCAATGTCCATAGCAACAAGGCGCAATATATATAGTTCCAGATATACCAACCCATTACTACAAAACATAACTCTAGATATCCAAGGGCAGCCCATAGCAACCGGGCAGCCCATAGCAACAGAAATTCAACCAATTTATCGTCCGAAAATTGGACCTAAGAATAATCGGCCGATTTTTGCTCTGTTAATGAGTCAATGGCACCGGCCGATTTTCCTGGTTCCTCCCCTTTTCAGTAATCGGGCATGTTGGAAAATTTGAGAAAAATGATCGATTTTCAACTCAATGATGGTCAAATCGTACGATCGTTTTTCCGACAAGAGTACAAGTGTGAGCCGTGACCTGGAAGGAACAGAAGTTTCGCCTGTTATATGGGGAGAACTGTATGACTTGGTCGGCCGATGTTCAGAATCATTGATGACAACCATCAGATTACCCAGCGAATGACGTTTCTCATTTTCGGACGAAAAATCGTTCCGAATTCGACCCGTGTATGGCCTGCATTAATCCTAACCGTGGTCCTGAAAACTGACAGGACAATAAGAAAAAAAAAATTAATTTTTGTTTACAGATTGCATGGATAGCCCATAATAACAGCTCGCAGTACTTGGCAAACTGTCCAGACTCCATAGCAACAGTACAATGTCCATAGCAACAATGTACAACATATATAGTTCCAGAGATACCAATCCATTACTAGAGAACACGCCTCTAGATGTCCATGGAGAGCCCATAGCAACCGGGCAGAGTCCATAGCAACAGCAAAAAAACAAACTCTTCCCCCACAGTATACAGCAGACTGAATGTACAATACAGATATAGAAAAATCCTATCCACAGAGCAGCAAATATAAACATTTACAGCGAAATTCACTTCTTTGTGGGAATATGATCATTAGGACCCGTGGTGTACACCCAAAATACACAGGACCCCCATTATATGCCCCGCCCCTCTTCCTCCTGCCCTTCCCCCATCATAGCATGCTGATGTAGTAAATAATAAGCATGTTTCCAAAAACTGACAGAATAAAAAAAAATATATATTTTTTTTTTTTCGTTTACATTTTTTGTTTACTGATTGCATGGATAACCCATAATAACAGCTCACAGTGCTTGGCAACAGTACAATGTCCATAGCAACAATGTACAACATATATAGTTCCAGAGATACCAATCCATTACTAGAGAACACGCCTCTACATGTCCATGGAGAGCCCATAGCAACCAGGAACAGTCCATAGCAACAACAAAAAAACCAAACAAACAAACTCTCCCCCCACAGTATACACCAGACTGAATGTACAATACATACATATATATATGATCATAATCCCCCAAAAGGAAAAATAAAAATGTAGATCCAAGTTCACTTCTTTGTTGGGATATGCCACTAAATCTCAGCCATGTTTCTGAAAATAAACAAATTAATACTGAAAACATTTTTTGTCTATAGATTGCATTAAGAAAAATACTAAAAAAAAAAAAAAAAAAAAAAAAATCACAACAACATCAGCCAAGAAATCACTCTGTAATTGTAAGTAATGGTAACTTCATGACCAAATCTGTCAGCTGATCACAGTGATGGAAAGCTTCCTCCAGTCCCTAAGGGATCCTGTGCATTTGTCACACCTCAGCCACAGCTCAACCAGATAGAGTTTCAAAACACTTTACACCTCTGCTGCAAAAGTGGCAGTTGGAACCTACTGCAGGCGCACTGTGATGACATCACACTGCAGGCAGCACAATGATGACATCACAGTGCAACCTGCAGAAGTCTAAACGTGGGCTGCAGGCAGTCAGTCTATTTCTGACAGAGCAGGAAGGAGGTTGTGTTTCTTGTGTATCCAGAGAGAGTTTGATTTCTTGGAGAACAAACCGAAGACTTACAGAAATGACCAGAAGACTTCAAATCAACCGATCCGTCCCGATATTAACTACCAGAGAGGAACCTGCAGAGAACAGACCGGACATGGAAATTAAGCCCCACCCCAGCAGATATTCTGCCCAACTTGCCCATCAGAATTCCACCCCTGAGGGCGAGTGTCGGCTATTTTTTGGCCGGGTTGCGGCTCTTTTCCGTCGTCTATTCCGTCGAGGAAGAAAGAAATACAACATTGTTAGGGATCCAGAAGGTAAATTTTATGATCTATACAACATACAAGCTGGCTGAACAAATCCATTTTATTTAGAGGAGTTACATTGTATCTTCTTATTGGTAAACAGCATCTCATATACCCCGCCCCTAATTATACCCCCTATTCCCATTGGTGGCCGGCGGCTCATACTCCGCCCCATCACTGTGTATCCAGTAAGGATACAAGATCATTGGTGTGCAGTGTTGTATGACGGAGTCATTGTCAGTCACACTATCACAGCACTGACAATGGGAATGAAGGGGGATTACCGGCTCATACTCAAGTAGGTTAAAGTGCATCTATAGACAAAATGTATTGTTTGGGGTTTAGAAAGGGTGGTGAGGGGTTAGAAGCCCTGTCATATCTTCATTGTCAGCTGTGTCCCCTCTGGGGGGGTCTCACCCCGATATTTCTCCATTATCCCAGAAATTGAAAGTGAAGTGGCAGCCAATATAGCAGAAATGTAAGCATTGCTCTGGGTTAAGCCGCTGCCACAGCTGAGCTGCACATTCTAGCAGCAACCAATCACAGCTTTCCTTTAAATCATGGCTGCTCAACCTGTGGCCCTCCAATTGTTGCAGAACTACAAGTCCCATGAGGCATTGCAAGCCACTGACAGTTACAAGCATGACTCCGAAAGGCAGAGGCATGATGGGACTTGTAGTTCCGCATTAGACAGAAGGCCTCAGGTTGAGCACCCTTGTATTAAATTTAAAACCTGCACAGAAGACGTGACAAATGGAAGACGTGACAAATGGAAGACGTGACAAATGGAAGACGTGACAAATGGAAGACGTGACAAATGGAAGACGTTTACCTTTTCAGCTTACTTTTGCATAAGGCACAGAATCCAGATCTGTACACTGTAAGCTGCTGCCGCACATCTTCACATTAACACACACAGCATCCTCTGCACACCAGCTGAAAGTTCAAGTTAGGCTTCTGACGAGGCTTTCCGCACTGTACCTCAGAATGAGGGAAAGGTGGCACAGAAAGGGCGACTGAAAGGATCACATTACATGTAATATTGTTAGATTGGGAAGATTGAGTCTTATTTGGAGCCAAAACGTATTTTTATTTACTAAGGCCGGGTTCACACCTATGCAGGCTGCGTTTCAGCTGTTTCTGCATTACGTTTTGCACCTGAGTTTTTGCCTCACTTTGTAGGGAGTTTCTCTTACTTCCTGTGGCATCACCAGCACAGGAAAAGAAGTGAAATTTCAACAGTGGGACACAGAAGGCAAAAAATATCCCCGTAGGGTTTAAATCCGTTCCTACTCTAGATTTAGCTATACATACACTTTACAAACAAAAAAAAAAATGGATTGTAAAAATGGCAGCCAAATCATCGGGCTTTAGTTCTGTTCAGCCAGTCTTGTGATTTATTTGATTCATCTTGAGGTAGTTGATAGTCTAGAAACACAAATATATGAAACGAAGGTAATCAATTTTTTTTCCCCCTCTAGAAGATGTGATCCCTCCAGAGACTACCGACATCGAAGACATTGTGCCCGCCTCAGAAAAGGAGAGCACAAGCAGCTCAGACAGCATCTACTTTTCAGCAGAGGAGTCTGAGATCACCACATCTGTAGAGACTGTGGCTGGACCAATAGATGGGCTACAGATCAGCGTTCCTACAGAGACTGTGCCAAGTCCAGAAAGCGGAACTGCAAAGACCGCTACTATGGACAAATGGTCAGAACAGAAAAACGAGATTGAATCCGCCAACGACGAAGATGATGTGGAGACTGTACCGACCCCGTCAGATGGGACTGAACCCGCAACACAGAGTGACCCCAGTTCACACAGTACCCATGTTACAACAGATGAACTGGAGTTCACCCCAGAAAGTGAGTCTGACTCAGAAGACACGACCCAATCCACCGATGCCACAGACACTGAGGAGACTGTGCACAACCCGACATTTTGGGTTCTATTCTCAATCCTCATGTCTGTGTTTGAGACGAATGATCTAGTGATCAGCACCTCTGCAAAGGCTGTGTCTGAAGGAGGACACCTAAAATGTTCTTGGTCTATATGCTTAGCAAGGGAGACTGAGAGCACAGGCAGCTCAGATGGTACTGAGGAGACCATCACTCCAGGTTTTGGTGCCTCAGAAGAGGACACCAATTTCACCACCATGGAGGGGACTGTGCCTGACTCAGTAGATGGTACTGGGTCTACCACCACTGACGAAAGCGAGTACAGCCTTGCAAGAGTGACCAAAAGCAGCTCAGACAGCATCTACTTCTCAGCAGAGGAGACTGAGTCCTCCCCATCTGTAGAGACTGTAGACACAATCCAATCCAACGAGGTCACAAACATTGTGGAGACTGTACCCACCTCAGCACATGGGACAGAATTCACAATTGTAGAGATTGTGGATGAGCTAGGATTAAGCATCCCAACAGAGACTGTACTGTCATTCCCAGAAAGCAGTGCTCATGAGCATCCACCGACCACCCGAGAGGAACCTGCACAGGACAGGCCCCACCCCAGCGGAGAATCTGTCCAACCTGCCCAGCAGCGTTCCACCCCTGCGGGAAGAGTACAAGAATTCTTTACGAAGGTCGGGGCTTTTTTCCATCTAACGAGAAGAAAAGATCCTGAAGGTAAGAATCGTGAATATGGCATACAAGTTTTGACTGAACAAGATTCATTTTATTTAGAGATTTTTTTTTTTATTAATTATTGGTGGGGTCTCAGTATAAATCTAACAAGACCACAGCAGAACTACAAATCACAGACCCCAAAGGAAATTTTTGATGGAGGCCCCCAGCCACCCCTCTATGTTTTTTCATACTTCTAAATCATTAACATCAGTTTATTTAGCACACCCCCAATTGTAGCCTTTATTGACAGGGGCAGTGACGTATAATATACCTTCTATCTCAATGACCACCCTGTATTATCTAATGTAATCCTGCATTGCTGGTCGTTGTTTGATGCCCCCTAATATAAGACCCTCCTATTGGTGCCTCTTTTAAAAGCCTCATTTCCATTGGTCCTTCCTAAAAATGTCCCCTATTGCAATATCATCCTTCAGAACAAAGCTCACCCGTAGGAATGATTGAGTAGTATGAAGTCATTTTGCAACCTTCACTTGTTAAGTTAACTTTATTTATATTTGGAAAACTCAATAAAATTCATTGAAATAAAACATAGATGGAGATAAACTAATCCTTCTTTTTTCTCTTTAGACATCAACCTGATCCATTCAGAGGATGACAACAATCCGACTAGAAATAGCTTCAATTATCATAAGGTGCTTGGAGAAGGAAGATTTGGGAAGGTAAGTGATTGGATTTACAATTTCTCTGATTTCTATTAAGGGAGGGAGACGTAAGAACTCACTTCAAGGCAGGATTACCCTGTTATGGTTGTGCCGTAACATACATCATGTTAAGGCAGACCATTTATTTCAATGGGCTGCCTAACGCTTCAAAATATAATACAAAAGGTGAATTAGTGAGGAATTATGGGGTGCTATTAAAGTAGAATTCAAATTAAATCTACCTAGCATTAAAAATGCCCCCTCCCCCTCTTAACACCAGCGCTACCTGACCTGTGTAAGAAAGATACTTATCCATTTTCAGCCTGTTGTAGTCCGGTTATGTGATCACCTGTGCCAGCCAGCGGAGGTGACAGGGTACAGGGGAGAGTGCTCCAACAATGGCTGGTAAACTCTGGAAAAAGGACGTCATCCATTGGTTTCCATGTCCCAGCCGTTCTCGGTATGCCCTCTTCTCCCATGCTGCCACCGCTTGCTGATACAGAGGAGCCCGATCACATAACCAGTCTGGAGCGGCCTTAAAATACGTAGGTGTATACCCAAAAAGAAATATCATTAGTGGGTGATCCGGCCTTCACTAAACAATACTAATATCCTATTACTTTTTCTCCTTCAGGTGTTCCTGGCATCACATCGTGACGTCGATCAAGTGTTGGCAGTAAAAATGGCCAAAAAATCTTCAGTGCCTTATGGAAAAGCTTTGATAGAGCGCCAAGCCCTGGAAGCAATGGAGGGTAACAGGTTCATCCCGCAATTATACGCTACTTTTCAGACAAAGGTAAGCAGATTTATCTTTCACTTATTTTCGAGGACTTTCAGGAGAGTCCAAATCAATTAGAATATCACATTCTCCTAGCCCTTATAGCTCTCCAATCACTTGTGTTGGTAAATGTTAGTCAACCAGTCTGTTCTGTAACCTTGAAGAGCTTTTGATGGTCATCCAAACAGGTTCTTTGGTTCTTGCTGCTTGGAGATAGGATCATAATGTCTTCAACATCACAGAGCAAGCCCAGTAAATGTGACTATTACTACCTATAAAACGACCTGAATAAATAAGACCCGTCACAGACATGTTACTAGTTGAGGGTGAAGGGTTAAATATGGACTCCCATAGTAAATAATGAATGCATTCTAATTGTTATGTTTTTTTCTTCTTTTAGAGTTACTTATTCTACGTCATGGAGTACGTGAATGGTGGAACACTTTACAACTTCATAAACAAGAGGGCTCCTTTGGATGATGACACCATAAGGTAAGTACTAATTTGGGGCATGTTGGTAGTGGGGAGGGAGGTAGAACATACTGAACTGTAGATAGATCACTTTTAAGTTATGGGGCCTCTGTATTAAAGGGGGTGATGGGACTTGTCTGCTTTACTTAACCCTCTCCAGGTACTCTAGTCAGGAGCCTTTCTCCTATGCTTGGATGGTTCAATGTTTTTAATGAGAAAATGCAGAGGGAATAGGGAAGGAGGATAGCTGAGATGGCAGACATTGCCTGTATTGATTACATATAATGCTAGCCAGAAGGACATAATTTGTACCCTGACCAATGGGAGTCTGCCAAAAGCCATGGGAGGGACACATAAACCTGAGATTGTAGCTCGATCTTTCCAAACATTTACTCTAATATCCAAGGGTAGCTGACACTACTTATAGGGTGGGATTCAGGAAGAGCTAACTAATGAGAGATTGGTATAATGCAGACATCCATG